>NC_053022.1:256260588-256560588 GCF_003073215.2 Triticum urartu | reverse complement strand
CATCCGAGACTTCAAACGTTGATAACATTGGCACCCATACTCAAAAATGGCCGATTATTATTTTTTGAAAAGTTTATCTCATGCACTTTCCAACCAAATTGGATTCACCTTCCAATTCCTTTAGAGCATGACTCTGTCTCAAAAATGGTCTGAAGTTGTTGTAGAATCCGAGTCAAAAGGTGTCGCATCACCTCCATTTGGGCACATAGGCCTTGTACGACCTACGGTAGAGTTTTAATACGCCTTGGGGTGTACTTACACCCCGTGTCCATCACCCCTTAGTCATATATAAGTATATCAACCTTATATCAACCTTGTAGTGTTTTTTGGGGGTTTTGTTTAGTTAAAAGTTAGGCATCGCTGCTACTTCGTGTACTTCATTTGTGTCCAATGACTAGGCTAAGATTGCTATCAGAACCCCAACTTTTATTTCATCTTCATCTATACTCAAAATATCTAGATTTCTTTTATCATAGTTCTTTATTGTTATTTGATTACTTGTAGGGACTAGACCTTTGTGCCCAGGCTGACCATGCTTCCGGCAGAGTCGGTAACCTCCAGGATATTGGTTTAGAGATTGTTAAGGCAAAACATCATTGCACGTCTATAGTTGGGTTGTCAAAGTCTTTCTCCACCCAAATTGACGGAGTGTTATTCTCATAGAAATATTGGGCCAACCTTGCCCCTTACTCAACCTAGTTTCATATTGGAATGGTAATCAAGGACAATATCTATACATATTTATTATAGGGTGTCAACAAAATGATCCGTTCATTCACCAATGTGTGCTTCATGTTGCAAAAAACGAGAAAGATGTTGAGTCGCATTTTTACCCCGTCCCCTAGTTAACATCCTCGATCCTTTTCATTAGAGTTGTTTGTGTATAAAATATGTTGGTACTCTTCTTAATTCCTTATATGCACTTGAGAACATTTGCATTGTGAACTCTCAGATGGGTGCAACCATTGATGAGTTTTCCACGGCCATCTCGTAGGAGGGGTGATGGTGCCCTAAACTAGGGGGTACTCACCATGCCGTCTCCTGGCCAGGTGGGACAAGCTGAGGACCCTCATGGAGGTTCACTAGTGGTCCATATCTTGAAGACCCATGGCGTGTACAAGGAAGATTCCTGAAGACTTGGCGCATACTTCAAGATTTAGGTGTGGACTATACCACGATCTACCATATACATAGCCAACATACGTGTAAACCTAGACCCCTCAGTATCTATATAAACCATGGGTAGGGCAAGTATAAGATCGTTCCCACGCCTGGGAAGGCGGTGCGGCGCTACCACACAGAAATCAATACGCGTAGACGACGAAGTGAACCGTGTGCCGCGGCGCTACGGCCCGAAGGGGCGACGCAACGACAACGTGCGGGTCGGGGCGTGCTACCTCTTAAGCATGCGTTGGTTTTCCCTTGAAGAGGAAAGGGTGATGCAGCAAAGTAGCGTAAGTATTTCCCTTAGTTTTGAGAACCAAGGTATCAATCCAGTAGGAGACAACACACAAGTCACCTAGTACCTGCACAAACAATCAAGAACCTTGCAACCAACGGGATAAAGTGGTTGTCAATCCCTTCATGGTCACTCGCAAAAGTGAGATCTAATAGAGATAGTAAAGTAAATATTTTTGGTATTTTTGTTGTATAGATTGCAAAGTAAAGATTGCAAAATAGTAAACGAGATGCGATGTAAATAAAAGAGATGCAATATAATAGGAAAGAGACCCAGGGGGCCATAGGTTTCACTAGTGGCTTCTCTCAAGATATCATGTATTACGGCGGGTGAACAAATTACTGCCGAGCAATTGATAGAAAAGCGCGTAGTTATGAAGATATCTAAGTCAATGATCATGAATATAGGCATCACGTCCGTGTCAAGTAGATCGAAACGATTCTGCATCTACTACTATTACTCCACACATTGACCGCTATCCAACATGCATCTAGAGTATTAAGTTCATAAGAACGGAGTAACGCATTAAGCAAGATGACATGACGTAGAGGGATAAACTCAAGCAATATGCACTACAAAAAAAGACACATTCGTGACATTTTGGGCCGAATGGAATTTTTGTCTGTCATGCTTATGACACTTCTATGACGATAATTGTGACAAAACCCGGTATCATCATAGATGTGGTGGGCTCGTACTTCTATGACAAAAAATCATGACGGAAAATGGGATTTTCGTCTTGGGCGGGCCGGAGACGCAGCCCCCGTTCAAGAATTCATCCGATTAACCAGTTAACTTGCCGATTAATCCCTACTCATAGGGTCACCGAGTAGCCGATAAACTGATAAATCGTCTGATCAATTGATTAAATGACTGATTAACTTGCCGATTAGCCTATTAATCCCCTACTCGCCAGCCAACCGAGCAGTTACCAGCTAACGATTTCGTCAACAATGGACGCAGCTGCATGACATTCTTTGGGGTGTCCATGACGGAGAAAACCGTGGTAGAAGCAAGGGCGAGGAAAATATCGGGGGAGTTCCCGGTTACGGTGGGTGGTCGGGGGCCGAGTGATGCACGTTTCTCTCATACGTACGCGCGTGTGTGCGAGGCGTTGCGCTCTAACTGAACCCGAGCGAGGCGTTGGGCTCTAACTGAACCCGAGCGATTGCACTGCAGGCTACGCGTTATTGAACCCGAGCGATCGATCGATCCCTTGCTGTTAACTGAACCCGAGTGATTCCTTTGCTACTGCTGCTAACTGAAGCCGATCGATGATGCCTCTGGATGAACAGTGAGCGTTGTTGGGGGGTTTGGATGAATAGTTCCTGGTGAGGGTTGGATGAAAAAGAACCCATGGTAGTAGAGGCCGTTGCTGCTGGATGAACAATACCCCGATCGATCGAGCCGGTGGATGAACAGGACCCCGTGGAGGGCTAGATGAACAGGACCCCGTGGAGGGCTGGATGAACAGTAGCCGGTGGAGGGCTGGTTGAACAGTAGCCCGTGGAGGGCTGGATGAACAGTAGCCGGTGGAGGGCTGGTTGAACAGTAGCCGGTGGAGGGCTGGATGAACAGTAGCCCGTGGAGGGGTGGTTGAATAGGACCCCGTGGAGAGGGCTGGTTGAACAGTAGCTGGTGGAGGAGCGAGCGTTGGAGGCTGGATGAACAGGAGCCCGTGGATGAACAGTCGTAGGTGGAGGCTGGAGGAGGTCGATGGTGGATGAATAGTAGCCCATGGAGGCTGGAGGAGGTCATGGTGGAGATGAACAGTATCCCATGGAGTCCTGTTTTGCGGTACGCCACACCCCTCCCGATGAACAGGACCCCCGTTTCGATCGTAGCGCTCCAACACAAGTCTGTTTCCTCCATTTTGCGGTACGCCACACCCCTCCCGATCAACAGGACCCCGTTTCGACCATAGGAAGTCCGTTTCCTCCGTTTTGCGGTACGCCAGACCCCTCCCGGTGAACAGGATCCTGTTTTGACCGTGGCCGGTCGAACACAAGGCCGTTTACTCCGTTCTATGGTACCACATGCCTCGTTTCCATCGGTTGTTCCGTCCAAGCCGGTTGGCTCCCGATGAATAACACGCGTTCCGTTGCCTTCCAATGAACACGGCGCATTCCGTTGCCTCCCATGAACACGACGACGACGCGGTTTCTCCGTTCCGACCCAGCCATGTACACGAGCCCTGGCCATACGTATGCGCGAGTAGGCGTTCGAGACCCCGCCCGTATGTACGTATGTGGCCGTATTTACTTTCTTGCACCCTGGCCGCTGTACGTACGTGTACATGCTACGTGCGCTCCTCTATACGACAAACGACATGTACCCTTCCTTACACGTCCACGGTTCATCGCTGCAGCCTGCAGACAGACCGATCGTCTGTACGTACACGTTCGCGACCAGAATGACAACGCTACTACGCTTTGACCGGGTGGGTCCCGACTGTCAGGAACTTCCTTGAGTGCGAAGATGTAGCTGGTGGGTCCCAGCAGTCAGGGGAAACGTTTTTTTCGTGAAATACGGTGGCCCGTCTGGTGGGTCCCTGCTGTTAGGTGGAGGAATCATTATTTTCCGCATAATAAGGAGGCACTTCCTTGCTGTGGCCGTGGATCCAGCTGTCAGCCTCTCAACGTACAATACTCTTGATGGAAGTCATTCTTTGACCACATTGACCACGCCGCCCCGAGAGCACCAGGGCGGTGGACGATGGCAAGGCCTAGGAAGGGGACGAAGCGGAGCCGGGGAAGACGCGCCAGTGGATGCCCACGCGGAGGGGAGTACGTGGGTTGACTGCTTCGGCTGCGGTGTGAGGCTGCCGTCGCCGGAGAACAACAGGAGGTGTGGACATTGTTGAGGAAATCGTTAACTGGTAGCTGCTCGGTTGGCTAGCGAGTAGGGGATTAATCGGCTAATCGGCAAGTTAGTCGGTCATTTAATCAATTAATCGGACGATTTTTCGGTTTATCGGCTGCTCGGTGACCCTATGAGTAGGGATTAATCGGCAAGTTAACTGGTTAATCGGATGAATTCTTGAACAGGGGGTGTGGATGAGTATACAGGGATGGCATGGGCAGCGGTGGCAGCACAACCGGGCACGGGAGGCAGGAGCCAGCGGCACGGTCGACGCTTGTTTGGGCAGCTGGAGCAAGAAGATCAGAGGTTGAAGAAGCACTACGGCTGTTGGATGGACATCGTACGGTCACTGGAGCTATAATCGTTCATATTGACTAAGTTGACAAAGCCCTCCGTCCCCGTCATCTTAGTAGGCCCACAAGTTAGCCTCCTACTATGGTGGGTCCCAGCTAGCAGGGGGGTATTCATTTTTTGTGCGTAATAAGAAGGCACTTCCTTGCGTGTGAAGATATAGCTGATGGGTCCGACCTGTCAGCGGGGGCATGTTTTTTTCACGAAATACAGAGGCCCTTCGGGTGGGTCCCAGATATCAGGTGGAGGAATCATTATTTTATGCGTAATAAGGAGGCATTTCCTTATGTGCGGTCGTGGACCCAGCTGTCAGCCTCTTCACGTACAGTCCACGTCTGATGGATGTCGTTCGTTGACTACATTGACCACGCCACGCCGAGAGCACAAGGGCGGTGGACGACGGCGAGGCCTAGGAAGGGAACCACACGGAGCCGGGGAAGACTCGGTAGTGGTTGCCCACGCGGTGGGAGTACAAGGGTTTACTCGTCCGGCTGCCATCGCCGGAAAATAACAGGAGGTGTGTGTGAGTAGAGGAATGGCCTAGCCAGCAATGGAGTAGGGTGGGGCAGTGCGGCCTGTGTGGCAGCACAGCTGGCCACGAGAGGCGGGAGCAGGCAGTACCACCGGCGCTGGTTTGGGCGGCTGGAGCAAGAAGATCAGATATTAAAGAAGCAACACAACTACTGGATTAACATCCCACGGTCACTGATGCTAGAATCGTTTGTGGACTAAGTTGACAAAGCCTTTCATACACGTCAATCTAGTAGACCCACAGGTCAGCCTCCAAATCTGTCCCAAATAGCATACAGCCCAAAATTTCTAGCCAGATTCAAATTAATTTTAAAACTAAATATACTTTAATTTAAATCCAATGAAATTTTACCCGCACAAAAACAATAAAATTTAAAATATCAAAATCTGAAAGAAAAAAGTATTTTGGAACTAATTGCCTATTTGCTGTATTTTTTTCATTTTACAGCCCATTTATTATTACTTATAGCCCATTTCTTATTACTTATAGCCCAATTTCTGGGCAAAATGCATCCCTCCTCGTCTTGAAAGATTTCCGGCCCAGCAGGGCGTAGAAAAGCAAGTAGGCCTACGTTGGTTATTCTGCAAAAAACAAAATAGCTGGGCTAGCAATTTCAGAAAGGAAAAAAACAAACTGGGCTGGTCATGTGCTAAACATATAAAATAAAATCCTAGGCTAGATGGGCCACAGCCCCCGCACAACCCAGTTAATACCCTTCTCCTGTTCTTCGTCCCGAAAAACTAAATTACTGTGCGCGCTGCTGGGTCCCTAATGTCATCCTCACCATGCACAATCATCTCCTTATTCCTCTCGGTTGTTGACCATGTAACAACACCGGAGGGCGGCACCGCGGCGAGCAAACCAAGGCGGAGGACGATGGCGAGGCCTTGGACGGGGATGAACATGAGCCGGGGAAGATGCGTAGAGTTTTAGGGTGCGATGTGGCCACGATGCGTGCGCTGCGGCATAGCCAGCCGTGGGAGGCGGGAGCAGGCGGTCCCGCCGGCGCTGGTTTGGCTTTGGTGGATGGAGGAAGACGGGACTGAAGAAACATGACAGACGTTGAATGTCAATCCAACGATCAAGGTTGGCACAATCGTTTGTTGACTAAGCCGACACCAAGTAGCATAGTTTTTTATATATAGGAAGAAAAGAAAAACTGGGCTCGTTCGCCTGGTAACATTCCCGAAACTGCGACCATTCGATCTTGCGTCGCAACTAAAACTGCGAGGAAAATGCATTCGACTGCCGTCCTCCTCCAAGGGAACGTTCGCCACATAAGTGACTAGCACCTTTGTTTTCAACCGAGAGGCCTTGGGTTCGAGTCCCAGGAACTCTCAATTTTGTCCTCCTTCCTTCCTTGCAAAAAAAAAGAAAATCAAAGACTTGAGAAGGCGTACAGAACAAGCTAGTGTACCAGTAAAGAGACGTTGCTGAGTTTTAGAAAAAAAAGAGACATGCTCCTGTAGCTGGTTCGAATCCAAACATAGACTATGACTATATATGGTGCTATGCTACTCTGCAACTAATGAAACTGACATATCCAATGTTCGCTTCTCCTCTTCTCTACTTACTCTGCCTAGCATCAGAAGCTCTGGCTGCAGCAACCATGTCAGCTGGCTGCTCGTCCACCTGCTCTTCAGCAGGCAACAACCAGATATGCGCCAACTCGCCACCCGTACCATTGCATGTGGGTCTTATCACACCCCCGCCGGCACACGCACCGCAGTCAGTTGCTCATCGCAACCCGCTGCCGTTGGTGTGGTGCCACTGCTGCAAATCACGCAGAGTCATCTGTCGCGTCTCAACCACAATCCTCAACCCTGGCCGAGTCTTCTACAAATGTCCGAATCATGGGGTAATAATATGTTTAAGTGTTTTTCTGCTGCTTTCAGTTGCTGATTTTTTTAATAGTTTGGTTGATGATCTTCCAATTTGATTCGCGCAAAAAAGGAAAGATTCGTGTGATTTGTATTTCTGGGAAGTTGCTGATGTGGGGGAATGCAACTACGCTGATTATTTGGTTAGACGAGGAATCCCAATACCAGCAGGTTGGGGTGTTGGACAAGTAACTGAAGGAATGGCAGAAGAGGAAGATGCAGAGCAGAAGGTTAAAGATGCAGTTCCTCTGATCATGGCCAAGCAACAGCTGTTGAACGACCTTGACATCAATGAGGAGATGAAAGAGCTTGTGAAGATAATGGGCAAGATCGATGTGCTCTGTAGGATGATTGCCTCTTTATTTGCAGTGTATGTAGCACTCATGATGTATTGAGTGGCTATGACATGAGCACTTTGCTGAAACTAGTAATGAATGAAACCTGTGTAGCAGGTTGGGCGTAGTGTTGTGAACATCTAATGATTTCTATTAACGGAAATCGGGGCTATCCCCTTTTTTCTGATAAATAAATAAATAAATAACAGAGGCCCTTTTGGTAATAAATAAATAAATTAGCAGAGGCCCTATCGGGTCAGCTTTGTTCCCATTCGAAGACATCGAGCAAATTGCAATCCAACAACAAACTATGTCATCAAATTCAAGTTTCACAACCAAATATGAGTACAACTAAACAACAATGTCATTATGTTTTACTCGTCATACAATCACCAAACACAAATTAACATACATAACAAGTGATGTTCTCACAGCAAAATACTAAACAACACGTTCATCAGGTTTCATTTGTCATAGCAAACACAATTTCACATAGTAGATAAAAAAACGTCTTCTGACAGGCAAATATGACAAAAGCAATCTAATCATCATCCGTAGCAGCAGCGTCAACATCTTCGCCATGTGTATCAGTCCGAATCGTGATTCCCCAGAGTGTCATCTTCTTCTTCATCCTCAATGTCCTCGAACCTTGGCTTCTTCTTGATCAACTCTTGTATGTCCACAACACGATAGGCAATCTTTTTGTTAGCGTCATTGACGTGATGGTTCTCAAAGATATTAGGAACATCTATGGAATCTTGTACATCAGGAGCGGTGTAAGCATTATCTTGTTGTGCAACTTCATTAAACGAATTCCTCTACTCAAACCTCTGCAATACTCTCCAGTCATCGCTACATGCAAATGTGTCTTCCAAGAAAAATATCTGTGTTGCTTGATTTGCCAAAATAAAAGGCTCGTTGGTCTGGTACGCCGCCTTGACATTGATGGATTTGAAATAATCATCAGCTCTGGGTTTTGCGATCCTGGAAAACAGGTTATACCAACAACAGCACAACAGAACCACACACCGATGATCCTCGAAACTAGAGATATACTGCAACTGAACAATGTCTATTATGTTAGCATACATTTCAGTTGTCACTCTGTCGTACGTATCCGTGCTCATGATGGCACTGTTTTGTGTCTTCCTGCCTTCGTCGCGTGCAATGGTGTTGTAGCGCACATCTCTAACAATGCAAGAATCATAATGTCTTACCCGAGTATCAGGACCCATTGCTAGTGCGTAAAGGGCATCCTCAACTGCCTCCCCATCCTCCCGCATCTTCTTAACCTATGTTTAGAAAATAGAAAAGCTGATCATCTTATGTACTCAATATATTAAAAAAAAATGTCAGTGCAATTCAAAAGCTTACATGGCTCTTGAACCATTTCACAAATCCTGCCATAACCAATTTGTCAATGTTTCTTGGATTTTGTGGAAGTAACTCCTTTTTGTAGATGTTGCACAACATAGTGATCGCGTCAAACATCTAAATATATAAGAATGTGCTGCAAGTTTAGTAGATTACGATGTATAAGCTGCAGTACTTAGCACTTACTTGATATAAGGTAGTATCTCAGGACAGTTATTCAACACATACGAAACCATTTTTTCCAAATCTTTAGGTTTGTCCTCTTGTCGACTCTTCCCTATAACTCGAATAGAATAATCAAAAACATTGAGCCTGGGATTGTCTTTCACCCACCTCTTTGCTAAGCTGATCAACTGTTTTAATGTATTTTGAGAAGAATGTCAACGTTTCTGTAGCAATGTAGGCCTGTGCAACGGAACCTTCAGGTCTAGCTTTGTTCGTAACATAGCCCTTGAAAGTGCCTAGCCGCCTTTCAATAGGGTACATCCAGCCATACTGTACTGGACCTCTAAGTAGTGCCTCATCAGGTAGATGAATAGTCAAATGCACCATCATATCAAAGAAGGCTGGAGGATATATCTTCTCAAGGTCGCATAGGATAGTTGGTATCTTGTCTCTAAGACGCTCCAAAGCATCTATCCTGATATTTCTACTGCAGAGTTCCCTGAAGAATTGTCCCAACTCTACAACTGCTCTATATAAGTCAGGTCGGCCCAATCCTCTAAGGATAACAAGTAAAACCCTCTGAAGTAGGACATGGCAGTCATGAGTTTTCAACCCTTGTACCTTGTTTCCATCTGCACTGACTCTCCTTTCAGGATTGGAAGCAAATCCATGTGGGAATCTCACACGTGACAGGACCTCACAGAATTCTTTTCTTTTTACCTTGTCCAAGACGTACACAACTGGTGCCATATCCCGTGGTTTACCTTCATTTTGCACCTGCAAATCCCTTCTGATACCCAGGTGTGTCAAATCAATCCTAGATTTTAAGGTATTTTTCGTCTTGCCTTCAATATTAAGAAGTGTGCCGATAATGTTGTCACATATATTTTTCTCGATGTGCATCACATCAAGATTATTCCGCAAATCCAAATCTTTCCAATACTCCAAGTCCCACAAAGTGGACCTGCGGGTAAACAATAATCTCTCTTCTACGCTGACACGCTTCCTTTTCCCGCTACAATTACCAGGATGGTTTCCTGGTGTAATATGCCCGACCTTCTCTAATTCCACTTGCAACTCATCGGCGGTGAGCCTCTTTGGCGCATCACGGTTTTCATGCTTTGCATTGAACACATGTCTTCGGTATTTTGTAGGACGCGGCTTGTCCTTGGCAAGGAAACGGCGGTGTCTAATGTAACAGATCTTGCTAAGTATTGCGTTTGATAGCGGATTCCTGTCATAGCGAACACATGCATTGTAACCATGTGTCATTTGCCCTGACATAGTGCCCAAAGCCGGATAATCATAGATGCACCAAATTATAATAGCACGCAGAAAGAAATCAGCTGGTGGGCTGCTATATAGGTCTCGAGTGAGAACACCCCTCCGTAGCTATTGAAGTTCCTCCACAAGAGGCTCCATGAATAAATCAAAATCCTTTCTAGGACTTTTTGGACCTGGGATGAGCAAGGCCATCATGTAGTTTGATTCTTTGGTGCAGACATTTGGAGGCATGTTGTAAGGGATAACAAGCACTGGCCACATGGGTTAAATCCATCTGAAGCTAAGCTAATTCTAATGTTTCTTGGGTCAGCAGCAAACTTTTTGTGTTTCTGATTGAAGCTTTGCCACTCACTACCATGAGATGGATGTCTCATTACATTCTGATCTCTGTACTCCTGGTTCCTAGAATGCCACAGTACATCCTCTCTTGTTTCAGCGTCATGAAACAACCTCTGCAATCTTGGTGTAATTGGAAAATGTCTCAAAACATTATGAGGAATCCTCTTCACAACATCGCCATCTTTCCATCTTGATGATTTGCATTTCGGGCATTCACTTAAGTTGGCATAATCCTTCCGGAACAGAACACAATTATTCTTACAAACATGGATCATATCATATCCAATTCCAACTGCATGAAGGAAATTCTTCATTTTACTATAGGTGTGTGGCAGCTCAGACGCATTTGGGAAAGATTTGCGGAAAGCAGTCAACATTGCATTGAATGATTTGTTGGTCATCTGCTCAGATGTCTTCACATGAAGAAAGGTGACCATAGCTGAGAATACTGATAGCTTATTTCCTGGGGTGACAACCATGTTGCATTGTTTCAACATGCGGGCCCACCATTTTTCTTCTGCAGGTGAAAGTTCACGAAATGCACAAGCATTTCGTAGCATTGTTTCAATGTTGGTCAAACTCACTGGCTCTGCCACCACCACCACCTCCTCCTCCTCCACCCGAGCATCAGGCAGATCAAGATGGTGATCTGTTGCTTCCACGTAGTCAGTAACATTGACGTTCATAGCTTCACCATGATGAACCCACCTAGTATATGTGACCGACATCCCATACAAGTGTAGATGATTTTGCACAGTTGACTGGGGTCTTGTAACTAATTTCACACAACTGCTACACGGGCAGAGCACATCTGATTTCAGACCACCATACTCAGCTCTAATAAAGTTCATGAAGTTTTCAACCCCCTCGACATATGCAACGGAGAATTTTCGAGCAGAAGTTATCCAAGTCCTGTCCATCTGTTAGACATACAAATTAGTTCTTCTACTAGATTTTACAGGAAAAACATATATGCTTTTTTATGAAGTCCAGAAAAAAAATACCTAGGTCGATGTCTAAAGCTATGGCAAGATATTTGGACAAGCAGATCTAAGTAACGAGGTATATGTAAAGCTAATTCAGCAAATAGATTTGAGTGCTAAATTATGGCAGGTTGTTCCAACAGTCAATGAGACCGATCACACAGCCACCGAACTATCGAAGGCCATCGCAGCAACAAAGATCGAGTATAAAACGGTGTATAGCTATTTCACCTAACAGATTGGCTACTAGACCATGGCAATCTATGTCACAATAAGTATATGGCAGGATATTTTAGCAACTAATTGGGCTTGGCATGCCATCTCAGCTAAGCAGATTGAGTGTAGAACAGGGCAAGAAAGCTTCTTAAGAAGAACATATTGACTATAAACTACTTCGGCAAACAGTGAGATTAACATCGTCTATCAACTAACATTCAGCGCTACACCGACATGCATGGGGCCTCAGTCTAGAATGCGCATACCGTGGGAGAAGTTGACCGACGTGCGTCTCCACACGAATGTTGCTAGTGGCCGCCGTGCGCCTCCACAAGAACATCGCCAACAGTGGCGGCGCGACTAGAGGACGGCACTCTACGAGAGCGTACTGTGGGAGCGAGAGGATAGCCGTGCGCCCCCTTGACGAACCGCGGTGCCGATGTATCGGCGCGACAGGGAGGGCAGCTTTGGCGGAGCAAATGGAGTGGAGGGGGATGGGGGGAGGGGTTTGGGGAATATTATTGGCTAGTTCGCCGAAGGGCGTTGAATTTGGGATTTGGGGGGAATTTTTTTGGAGGGAGGGGAGGATTTTCGCGCGGTGGGCGGGGGGGATTTGGCGCATGGTCGGTTTCTCAAAGTGCAGTCCCACGTGTTAGTGAAGAGGCAAGCTGAAGCGTGTTCCGTTTGTGTGAGCCGTGTGCAGGACCGAACATGTGTGGGGTGCAATGCGACCGCGACAGGGGTGCTGTGAGTGCACCACCTTTTTTCCTTTTAAACTAGGTGCTTCGCCCCCTAAAGAAAAAAACTTGGTGCTTCACGCGATCCATCGATACTACTACTAGTAATCCGGTAATCCCGACTAAAATGGCGCGGACGGGTCTTTTCCCGCGTGATATGCTGGGAGGTTGGCTTAGTTGCTAGTACTCCTACAATATACTATATTATTGTGAAAGTTCATATACACCGGCCGAGATTAATGCAAACACGACATATTTTCATTACATTTCGATCTTTTATAGGACAGAAAAATAAAAGAAACCCGACCCTAAACCTATTCTACAGCGGCGACCGACGTCCTCCATCTGCGATCTCCATGTACGGGGCGGGGTTCAAGACCCGTGAAGTGAAGGTGCGGTCTCCGGCGAGGAAGAGTAGAACACGGGAAATGGACCGGCCAGTTGGCACACCATGCTCTGCCACCTCCCATGCCCTACTCATCCTCGGAGGAGTCCCTGACCTCGGCGGTGCCGGACGTTGGACGGCGGCAAGTAGGACGCGTGGTTCACGGTGCTCCCGTCATCGGCCGCTAGCGTGGCCACCGCTTGTGCGGCCGCGTCCGCGTCCGGCTACGCCGCTATTGCGTCATGAGCGGCGACTTGAGTGAGGGCGGCGACCTCGAGCTTCATCCCCGAAGACAAGCTCTCCCGCAGAGCATTCACGCTCGCGGTCATGGCGGATGTGGTGCCAGGTAGCAGGACGATGTGATATGGTGTGGAGGTTAGCTGTGCGTTGCCGCTTTAAGTAGCGCATTCCGATGAGGCCAAGCGTCCGGGTGCGTCATTAAAGTCGCCAGAGTTGGTTCCTCAGGCACCGAGCCTCTTAACGATGTCATACGGACGAACGGCATGAATGCGGGCAGTTGGCGCCAGTTGGGAACGCACCGCGCGACGACGCGAGGGACAAGGGTTTTTGGTGTGCCCGGGTAGTCAGCTGCAGTCATGGCAATGTTGGAGATGCCCTTTGCTCACATGCAACCCCACATGTCATTGGCAAAGCAAGACGACCTGGCATGGTCTCAGGTTCTGGGGATGCAGTTGGCCACGCTACACCACTCAGCGGACGCGTCGCGGCGCGCGCGCACTTCGGCGCCCCGTGCATCCTCGACGAGCCGGGTGTTGATCTACTGGTCGTGCCATAGCGCTAACGCCACCCTCGACACACTGAAACCGACCGTGTAAAGCGAAGATGAGCGTGTCGCTCCCGCATGCCTCATTTGAACATTCCGCCGAGTATCATTCGCATGTGGGCCTAGACCATGCTTGTATTTCCAATGTTGTAATTTGTCCGACATGCATACAAAGAAACATTTCGTTTAAAGTTTCACTTTGCCTCCACTACGTGTCGCTTCCCGTCTTAGTTTTGACATCCCATTTGGTTCATGCCCCGACACATCTTGACGAGATCGATTGATGTTGAGAGATCAATTGCGTGTCGTGTAAGGAGATAAAGGTTTGCTCTGTTTCTATGATAGAAATGACCGGCGGGGGGGGGGGGGGGGGGGGGGGGGGGGGGTCTGTGGGGATCAGAGGGAGTATATTGTACGTTCATAAGCGAAACGAACGTATTATACCCACCCTAGTCCTCTTTCAATCGATCTTTGGACCCCGAGATGAAATCGAGAAAGAACGAGTGGGTGCATGTGTGATACCTAAGGCGGATTCAAAATTTTGAACCGGTGATCATAGCATCCACAAATCATATATAAAGGGTATTCAATGTTTGTTTCGCTCTTGAACGTACAATATACTCCCTCCGATCGTTTCTAGTTTACATATAAGTTTTATGTGTAGTCAAAGTATCTCTACTTTGATCAAACTTACAGAAAAATATCAACATTGAACAACGCCCAATCAATATTTTTAGATTCATACGTACTCCTAGATTTGTATTCAAACAGACATGGTTTGCAATTTGTTTTCAACCACGTGAATGCGCTTGTTCTCGCGCATGCTCTTCCTACTAGGATTTCGCCACGTATAGCCAGTCCAATAGTAACTTTTTTAAGCTCCCTGTCCAATAGTACTAGTGGAGTACTGACAACATCTGTAGTAGAGTATGCAGTGCTCATAGTACTTCCTCCTTCCATTTATATAGGGCCTATGTGGAGGAGAGAGATGTGAAAAAGTAAGGGGAGTGAGCTCTCATGCAAGAGCCTAGCTATATACACATTCCTAATTAAATACAATAAATATGAAGAAAGAGATAGAGAGGAGATGGAAAAAGTACTAGCCAACCTTTTTTTGTGGGAAATTGCCAACCTTATAGCCCACATACTGTATGAGTGCATATAGATGATGGCTATAGATGACATGTCAGTTCCTTATAGCCATCGGCTGGCTATATTATTAGCCATGCTCTAATGCGTTTTCAAAACCGCCATTGACTATTGACAAGATTAATAGTACATGAGATGTATAATGTGAACATTATATCATTGGAATCTCCTTTCACATATGAATTTGACCGTATGCTTTGTGTAAGTTGAATGTCATATATTATTACTCTAACATTTGGTCAAAGTTAGCCTCGAAAAACGCATTAGGCCCTGTAGATGTAAGGAGGGAGTAGTAGTGGAAGTGGATCCTTTGACGTAGGTATCCCTGCCTTACCCTCCCTTTCGTTCACTTACTGGCGGACCCCATGCTTGCTAGGCCCCGCATGCCAGTTACTCAATGGGTTCGGCCATGTCAGGGGATCCTCATCTGTAGTATACTCCCTCTGTTTTTATTTACTCTGCATAAAACGGAGGGAGGGGTAGTATAAATGACGTGGGCGGGGGAGGGGGAGGGACATCGGTTTGCTCTAAACTAGATCCCACAAGTGAGCGAAAATGCAAGACGAAGCATGTTCCATTTGGTGAGCGACGTGGAGGGTCCAGCGTGCCGGGGTGCAATGTGAACGCGACAAGAGCGATGTACAGTCAAAACCGATTGACCGGTCGTCAGCGGAACTACTATTCACACCAGAACCTTCACTGCTCGGCCTACGCCAACCACTGCCCCAAAACCACACCTCCTCTCCAGCCCATTCCCCCACCTTTCGATCCCCTAGCCCGCATCAAGCATCCCCTAGTTCGCTAGAAAGCCATGGTGCGCTGCAAGATCACGTACTACAAGATGCTGACACTGGAGCGCCGCGGAGAAATCATGGCGGCGGTCGGCGCCACAGACCTCCGTTCCCAAGCTCGCTTTGCGGCGGGTGTCGGTGTCAAAACCGATGGATCTCGGGTAGGGGGTCCCGAATTGTGCGTCTGAGGTTGATGGTAACGGGAGATAGGGGACACAAAGTTTTACCCAGGTTCGGGCCCTCTTGATGGAGGTAATACCATGCATCCTGCTTGATTAATATTTATGAGTATGGGGGTTACAAAAGTTGATCTACCACGATATCGTAATGGCTAAAACCCTAGAAGTCTAGCCTATATGATTATGATTGCCTCTACGGACTAAACCCCCCGGTTTATATAGACACCGGGGGTGCCTAGGGTTATACAAAGTCGGTTACATAGAAAGGAAATAGTACATCCGGCCGCCTAGCTTGCCTTCCACGTAAAGGAGAGTCCTATCCGGACACGGGAGGAAGTATTCTATCTTGTACCTTCATGGCCCAATAGTCCGGCCCACGTCACATAGGCCGGATGCCCGACGACCCCTTAATCTAGGACTCCCTCAGTAGCCCCTGAACCAGGCTTCAATGATGAGGTGTCCGACACGCAGATTGTCTTCGGCATTTCAAGGCGGGTTCCTCCTCCGATCACTTCAAAGTACCTGACTTAAAGAGCTGTATTCGACCCTCCATTTAATGTCGCACCCATCAGCTTCTGTGCCTCCATACCTTCTGCTTCCACGCGTCAAGCGAATGCGAGAAGTCGGGGTATTTTTGCATAACCCCCCTCCGGCCACATAAGAAAGACCTCTATTTAAAGGGGTTGGATCTCAGATCCATTCCACACCCAGCGGAAAATCCTCAGAGTCTTGCCAGGGGAAACAATTCTATATGGCTAGCGTCCCTAGTCCTCCTCCCGCCCTCACGGCTCCGAAAAAAGGCGATTGGGAGAGATGCTCTTTATCCCATGAGCAGTTGGTTAAGCTTCAAACACAGGGATTCCTTCCCCCCGCGGATCTAGTCCCTGTTTGAGCAGGATTGACGTCCTTCACAGGCGAAGTTCTGGCGGAAAATTTCCCCAATCCAACTAGGGGGGAATGGGTGTGCTTCGTATCTTACTTGTTGAGAGGCATCAGGTTTCCAATCCACCCTTTCCTCCATGGACTCCTCGAGTATTACGGCCTCCAACTGCACAACCTCATGCCGGCCTCTATCCTGCACATCGCAGATTTTGTTGCCCTGTGCGAGCTTTTCCTAGGCTATGAAGCCCACTTTGATTTGTGGAGGAAGCTATTCTGCCTCGTTCCTCGCAACCGAGAAGGGTCGATATTCGAGGTGGGCGGCGCCAAAGTATGGCGCATAGCTGGGACCGGATACCTATCCGGCACGCCGAATAAGGCGCCCGAAGAATGGCCCTCAGAATGGTTTTATATTGAGGTCGCCGCTCTCCCCGACCAAGTTTGAATGGGCCTTCCTGAATTTTCCAATGCTCCACTGAAGAAACATCACAGCTGGTGCCCTCGGAGCCTTGAGGAGGAGGATAGCGCGGAAGTCCATCAATTGATGGGCAAGATAAATACACTTTCCTAGTCTGGATTATCAATAATCAAGGTGATGGCGACCTCCATAGTGTGGGGGGTCCAGCCACTCCAATACCGAGGGCTTCCCATGTGGCACTATAATGGGGAGGATGACACCTCACGCTGCAGTCGGAAGGGTTTGGACATCCCCGCCGCTTTGGTCAAAATATTGGCCGAACTGTACAAAGGGGAGGAAGAGGAGTTCGCTCGTCTTAAACGCTGAGATGGATTTTCCATGTAGAATCCTCTGAGCTGGGTGAGCTCTAATCCCACCACTTTACTCAATCTTCTCCCTGAATCACTTTTAATGGACATTAACCCATCTATTTATAACAGGAATGGCGGAAGGTTACCAAGGGGATCCATAACCCCGCCCCACAGCCAGAGGATCACAACCGGGATCTTGACCCCGGATTCGAAGAGGATCCGGACATCTTTGTGGAGCTCGAGAAGGGAGTATTCTACCAGGCGAGCTATGATGGCATAGTTGTGACAATCGTGGTCGACTATCCCGGCCTCCTTCCTCCCTCATATGTAAGTAATCAAGAGATACCTTCTTCGAAAGAGCTTCCTTATGACGCCTCACCCACCGCACTATTTCGTGCTCCAAAGGGGAGGCGCTCGACGCCACAACGTGCACCAGAGGCATCTCCGAGGAGAGCAGTGCCCGCGCCGAGCACGTCTTCGAAGATAAAGGTGAACAACAATACGGTAGAACCTTCATCAAAGAGGTATGACTTTCTTTTTAAATATGCCTCCTGGTCGTCACATCAAATTGTGACATTATCCGCCGCATTTCATCAGGAAGAGCATCCGTCGGACTATGTCCGGGGATCCTGCCGGTCGTGCCTCCACTAGTCGGGTTCCAGAACCCGCCCTAAGGACGGGGGCTGACACGGGAGTGGCGCCGGACTGTCATTCCGCAGAGGATTCAGATGATATGTCCGTCACGAACTCTGAAGTGGAGAGCGCTATGAATCATCACCGCCGGAGGGCCGCTCTCTGTGACCCCGGCTTTTCAAAAGAGGCATTCATTGCCTTTAGCTCGGCCGATGCATACATCCGAGCTGCTCGGGATGGACTTGCCAGAGCCACGGACCAGCATCTAAAAGATATGCGGGTAAGTATAGATTTGATAATCATATACCAGTAGCCCCCGAGACTTAAAGTAGTTGATACAACTGATTTAAGGACCATTGTATAATCAGGAACTTACGGAGAAGAATAGCCTGCTGTCTCAAGAGCTGGAAAAGTGTCAGACCCAGCAAACTGCGGCTACCACCGAATTGGGAAAATCCAAGGAGGCACCGCCTGGTAATGTTTCTCCCGATCAGAAAAAGTATAATCATATACCGGTAATATTAATACTGTTGTGTTTCCGCTGACAGAATCAGTAGAGCAACTGAGAGAGAAATTGAAGGTCGCCCAGGCTGGTGAACAAGAGGCCAAAAGGCAACATGCGGCACGCGAACGTGTGCTGGCGCGGGTCAGGGATGAAAAGAACAAACTGCAGGATTCCAATACCCGGCTGGGTGAAGAACTAAAAGATGTTCGAGCCCAGCTAGCTGATGTCGTCAAGGAGAATAGGAGGCTACAAGGCGGCATATTCAGTATGTGTTTGACTTTACCTTTATGTAATTCAGCAAAGAAATGATTTGACACATTTATGTCGGCAGGTGTGTTGACTGGTCATCCCAGGGAGGAAATGTCCGGCTCTCAAGGCGACCTTCTACAAGAGCTATCCCAATTGCACGAGCGAGCTCGACAAGCAATGCGGAGCATTTCCAAAGCTTTGTGGCCGTCTGCCTCTCCTCCGGGGAGTATGGAGGAGCTTGTGAAGCTATTCCAGGGAGCTCGGCGGCACTTTCGATTATGGAAGATATCAGCCTGCCGTGAAGGTGCGCGAGAGGCCTGGGCCATGGTAAAAACACGGTACACTAAGCTTGATTTGAATCATATGGCCTGGGTCGGGTGAGGGAGTCCTGGATTAGGGGGTCTCCGGACAGCCGGACTATATCCTTTGGCCGGACTGTTGGACTATGAAGATACAAGATTGAAGACTTCGTCCCGTGTCCGGATAGGACTCTACTTGGCGTGGAAGGCAAGCTAGGCAGTACGGATATGGGCATCTCCTCCTTTGTAACCGACCTTGTGTAACCCTAGCCCCCTCCGGTGTCTATATAAACCGGAGGGTTTTAGTCCGTAGGACAACATACAATCATACCATAGGCTAGCTTCTAGGGTTTAGCCTCTCCGATCTCGTGGTAGATCAACTCTTGTAATACTCATATCATCAAGAATAAATCAAGCAGGACGTAGGGTTTTACCTCCATCAAGAGGGCCTGAACCTGGGTAAAACATCGCGTCCCCTGCCTCCTGTTACCATCCGCCTTAGACGCACAGTTTGGGACCCCCTACCCGAGATCCGCCGGTTTTGACACCGACATTGGTGCTTTCATTGAGAGTTCCTCTGTGTCATCGCCGTTAGGCTTGATGGCTCCTACTATCATTGATAGCGATGCAGTCCAGGGTGAGACTTTTCTCCCCGGATAGATCTTTGTGTTCGGTGGCTTCGCACTGCAGGCCAACTCGCTTGGCCATCTGGAGCAAATGGAAAGCTACGCCCCTGGCCACCAGGTCAGGTTTGGAAGCTTAAACTACACGGCCGATATCCACAGAGACTTGATCTTCGACGGATTCGAGCCCCTGCCTTGTGCGCCGCGCGGTCACGATGAGTACGATTCAGGTCTACCATCGGACAGTGTCCAAGAAATCGCACCGGCAGCCGCTCCGACCCTCAATTCGGAGCCAGTTGCGCCATCCATGGACGGGTGGATAGACCCCTCCACGGAGGTCGTATCCTCAGCAGCGACCGAGCCGAATATCGACCTTACCCTTCACGAGAGCTGTGTTTCCAAACTGCCGGATCCTTCTCCGGCCATGGACTCCGAACCTCCTACGCCCGTTCCTGTCGAATCCGGTTGGGAGCCGATCATGGAGTTTACCTCCGCGGATATTTTTCAGCACTCGCCCTTCGGCGACATACTGAACTCATTAAGGTCTCTCTCCTTGTCAGGAGGGTCCTGGCCGAACTATGTCCGGCAGGATTGGGACGCGGATGACGAAGAAATTCGCCGCCCACCCACCACCCACTTAGTAGCCACTGTCGATGACTTAACCGACATGCTCGACTTCGACTCCGAAGACATCTATGGTATGGACGACGATGCAGGAGACGAACAGGAACCACTGCCCACAGGGCACTGGACACCCACTTCATCACATGACGTATACATGGTGGACACACCCAAAGAAAACAACGACGAGGAACGGAAGGACGCAGCGAAGGGTTGTTCCCTCGAGAAGCAGTCAAAGCGGCGGCATAGACGCCGCTCCAAATCCCGCCTCGGCAGAAATAACATTCATATGGACCCAGCGATAGAGCAGGGTGAACCATCGCCTGACCAGGGCAACACGAGGAATCAAACTGAACAACCCGACTCCGTCGAAGACAACAGTCCGGACGACACCACACCGGACAGGCGCCAGGAGCGACATAACACCC
Source organism: Triticum urartu (assembly GCF_003073215.2). Lineage (NCBI taxonomy): Eukaryota > Viridiplantae > Streptophyta > Magnoliopsida > Poales > Poaceae > Triticum > Triticum urartu. The sequence continues at coordinate 256,539,778 of NC_053022.1, read as the reverse complement.
ACCAAAGGCTTGTCGCCACGGCAAGGAGCCTGAAAAAACAGAAGCAAAGGCTCAAGGCTGCACAAGACACACTCAAAATCAAATGGAGTGAAGTACTCAACACTGCAGCGAAGTACGGCAGTAATCGCCACACCAAGAGCTATCCGAAGCGAAAGTTGCTACCTGAATTTGATGAGGAGGCCTTAGATCCTCCACAATTAAAAAATAAAACGGCCATCCGGTCGGATAGTGTAGCGACCTGACCCGAATGGATCAAGTCTTTGTGCTTAAGTGTCATCCCTGGATCGGTATGCTGACACACACAGTACTCGAAGGATTTATAACAGAGGTAAATCACATGTATAAAGTAATGTAAATACTATTACCTCAATCCATATAGCGAAAGCAACAAGGTTGTGGATTCCCATCAACACCAACGGCAAAGTTGAGTGTAGAAATCGTAACCCTAACGTATCACTTACTCGTCGTAGGAAATCCTGCAACATGAGACGTTGCAGCCGCAGAGGGTCAGTACATTGAATGTACTGGAAAATTCACACCATAGAGAATGATGAATAAAGACTATCACTACATGCATATTTGGCTGGTGGAAAAGCTCTATGGTTATAAGGTTTTTGCGTAAAGCCAAATTTTCCCTACTGCAAAGGAATAAATTTTATTTAACTATCATGGTGGTTGTTAAACATTGAGAATGGTTGACAGCATTCTCAATCCCAATTAAGTAACATCATTAAAACCCAATAAGGTTAATTAAAGTAACGTGATGAGATCAACAGGATAATCCAAGAACTAGATACTCAAGATGTCCATAACCGGGGACACGGCTAATCATGATTAGTTTGTTACGCTCTGCAGAGGTTTGCGCACTTTTCCCCACAAGAGTCGATCGCCTCCGTTGGATTTCTCGCACTACATGGTGTTTGAGAAACGGATGACCGAGACACAGTCTTTCAGAAGCGCCAGCACCTTACGATGGATAGACCGGTACACCTACTTTCCCCTACATCTGCTAGTCTACCCTGTAAGAGTTCGCACGACTTAATCAACTATGCCAGAGCCCATAATGGCTTGTGGCTGCACACGGAAGTTTCTAGTTTGGAAAATCTCATGATCCCTTTGAGCCTGGGTGGCGGTCCAAAAGAAAACAGGCAAGTCCTGGATTACCCAGGTGCCTAGACAGGCAATCCTAGAATAACCAGGTGCCTCAATCCACCCAGATGTGTGTTTAAGTTGCCACCTTAAGTAAACCATTAATTAAATCTCACATCTATCATGGATACTCTCAAAACCCAATCCACGTCTACGAGCATAGCATGGCCATATGAGCATAACGTAAAAGTAACTCCCAAGGTTTGAATCCAGGGCAATAGGTTCCTACCTCATCAACTACTTCCCAATACCCACATGTTATCAATCCTACTCATGCAATGTTTGAGCGTGAAGCTAATGCATAAAAACTGGGTATGGAAGGGGGTATGATCAAAGTGTGAACTTGCCTGCAATGTTGATGAAGATGATTCGCACTCAAAACTCTTGATAGATCTACTCGTCACACTCCGGTCAATCTATCGTAAGCAAGCAATAGTAACCACACATAAGCAATCACTCAAAAGATTAGAAAGAACGAAGAAGACGATTCGGAAACATCAAAACCAAGAAAATAACTCTTGCAACATAAAACAATTTCTAACAGTACCAAAATTATGTGAATTTGGCCTTATTATAATGTTTAGGTCAAGAGCTTCGATTTGCAAAAAGAATCAACTCAAACGGAGCTACGAAACTCAAGTTATGATCAAACGAAGTTTGAATTCAAATCTGCTCTAATTCAAATTTTTAAACTTTTCAAAAACATGTTTGAGTTGGATTACTGGATATAGGAGATCATAATGAAGACGTGTGCGTTGGTTTCGTTGGATTTGGACTAACGAGTAAAAAGTTATGCTTGTTTGAAGAACAGGGACTATTCTGTAAATAAAGTATTCACATCTAGGTCCCTGGCCAAAAATAACAGAAAAAGAAAAAGCTAAAAAGTGAACGTTCGCTAACTAGTTCTTAAACAGAGAAAGTTCTCTAAATAGATCTAAAAGAAACTAAACCTTTTTTTAAACGAAAACCGAACCCTAAAAAAAACCGACGAACCGGGCGGTTTTATTACCGGTTTACAGCGGTTCATGGATTGGGCGGATCGGACCGGCGTCGGCGGTCAACTCCGGCGAGACGGGGCAGCGGCGACGGCAAGCTCCGGCGCGGTGCGGCTTCGCGACGAGGGCGAGGGCAGCGCGGGGCGATGGCAGCACGGGGAGCGAGGGCGGCGAGGTGGTGGCGGTGGCGGTGGCGCGCGGGGTGGAGGCGCGGCGAGGCGGTGGCGCAGAACAGCGGCGGCGGTGATTGAACGGCGGCAGCGGCGGCGGATCTGGCGATGGGCGGCGGCGGCGGCGAAAACGGGACCCAGGGATCCCGGGGTGGCCTTTTAAAGAGGGCAGGGGAGGGCGGTGGCGTGGGGGAGGGGCGAGGTCGATGCGGAGTCCGGCCGGACTCCGGCTGGCGGCGGCGATGCTCGGGACTTTGTCCCGAGCTTGGGGGCGATGCGGCGCGGCTGGGCTGCGGCCTGGCCCGGTTGGCTGGGCCAGCCCAGTCGGGGAAGGAGGTTTTTTTTAAAACATTATTTTTCAGACAAATAAAATAATAAAAGAAAAATAATTAAAAATATTATATAGGCATATAATATATCAAAATTTTCAGAAAAAGATTTTCTACGACATGAACATTTTTATAACTTCAAATAAAATGCACACAATTTCAGATAAATCGAAGAGTGCTACTGGTCTATTAAAATCCAACTAAAATCATTTTAAAAATACCAAAATGATTTCAAATTAATTTTTCTCCAATTTTCTAATGTAGGGAATCATGTTACCCTATTTTCCATATATTTTATTTTTGGAGAAAAATAATTTGGATAAAACTCAAATAAATCCAAATTGAAAATTAATTCCAAAAGGACTTGAAATTGATCCTTTGAAACTCCCAACTCATATTTCATAATTTGAAGAAGTCATTTTATCTTCTCTCGTGAAAATCATTGAGTTGCATAAAGTTTCTGAATTGGAAAATATTTCCCAATGGAATTCAAATATTTTTCAAACACCCTTTTCATTTTAAATGGAAGAAGTCATGTCATCTTCTCTCTAGGGTTTTGTGTTGAAAAGAATTTGAATTCATGGAGATCAGAAAGCAAATATGAAAGTTTGGGAAAGTCCTTTTATTCCCTCTCATTTAACTTTCAAAAGTTTCGAATTCACTCACTTTCAGACAATCAATCAAACAATCAATCAAATCTATCTATTTATTATAACATTCCAAAATTTAGAATTTTGGGATGTTACAGATAGACGACCTCATAGCCAACATAAAGCGGCAAACGACGCCGCACATAAACCAGTACGCGAACCGCGTAAGGGCTCGCATCAAAAGGACGGTGCAACCAGATCCATCTATGGACCATGCAAGCGCGCTCCAACATATAATGCAACACAAAAAACATCCAAACACCACGGTACACCCAAATACAGGGGTGCAGCACACCCTCTATGTTTCACCGACGAGGTGCTGGATCATGAATTTCCAGAGGGATTCAAATCCGTAAACATAGAGGCACACGACGGAACAATAGACCCTGGGGTCTGGATTGAGGACTACATCCTCCATGTCCATATGGCTCGAGGAGATGATCTCCACGCCATCAAGTACTTACCCCTCAAGCTCAAAGGGCCAGCTCGGCACTGGCTTAAAAGCCTCCCGAAAACTCCATCGGAAGCTGGGAAGAGCTCGAAGACGCCTTTCGGGCAAATTTTCAAGGGACATATGTCCGACCACCGGATGCAGACGATTTAAGTCATATAACTCAACAGCCCGGTGTGTCAGCCCGAAAACTTTGGAACATGTTCCTCACTAAAAAGAACCAAATAGTCGACTGTCCGGACGCCGAAGCCTTAGTAGCTTTCAAGCATAGCGTTTGATACGAATGGCTTGCCATACACCTCGGTCAAGAAAAGCCGAGAACAATGGCAGCATTAACAAGCCTCATGACCCATTTTTGCGCGGGCGAGGACAGCTGGTTAGCCCGATGCAGCACCAGCGACCCAAGTACATCCGAAGTCAGGGATGGAAACGGGAAATCACGACGCAGCAAGAATAAGCGCCGGAATAAAGAAGACATCCCGAAGAGCACGACGGTAAAAGCCGGATTTAGAAGCTCTCAGCCAGGCCAGCAGAAGCCACCCTCCAAAGGCAATAGAGGCGAACTGTCCAGTCTAAACAAAATTCTGGACCAAATATGTCAGATCCATAGCACCCCTGATAAACCTGTAAATCATACCCACAGAGAATGTTTGGTCTTCAAACAGTCCGGCAAGCTCAACGCCAAACACTAGGGGCAGGATACACAAAGTGAAGACGAGGACGAGCCTCGCAAGCAAAGCACAGGGGAACAGAAGAAATTCCCACCAGAAGTCAAAACAGTCAACGTGTTACACGTGACAAAAGGGAGAAACAAAGCTGCACCTTTAGAGAAACATGCCCCAGGGCCTATCACTATTGAGCTCCGCCACTGGTCGTCCCAACCGATCACCTTCGACCATCGGGATTACTCGGCAAGTATCCGGCGTGCAGGATGGGCCGCCTTGGTATTAGATCCAATAATTGACGGATACCACTTCACATGAGTCCTGATGGACGGCGGCAGCAGTTTAAATCTGATATATCAGGACACAGTCCGCAAAATGGGGATAGACCCAACAAAAATTTGCCGCAGCAATGCTACCTTTAAAGGAGTAACGCTAGGCCCGAAGGCTCATTGCAGGGGCTCCCTGCTACTAGAGGTTATATTCGGCTTCCCCGATAACTTCCGCAACGAAAATTTAACTTTCCACGTCGCTCCGTTCGAAAGTGGCTATCAAGCACTACTCGGACGCGAAGCTTTCGCTCGCTTTAACGCAATACCAAATTACACTTCCCTCAAGCTCAAGATGCCCGGTCCACGCGGCATCATCATAGTAAATGGAAATATTGAGCGCTCCTTGTGCGCCAAAGACGGTGCGGCCGCCTTGGCCGCCGCACACTAAACGGCCTCACCAACTCAAGCATTTGACAGGTCGTTAAGACCACGGACACGGTTAGACGAGTCCGGCGCAGCTATACGTAATTAATACAGGTTTGACGGCTATACCCCTATTACAATACAAGGGGCTCAACGCGCGCGCAAAAGTGGCAATAAGGCTCACCTTTACTCAATTTCAACTATATATTGTTTATTTAGTATAACTTAATTTTTGCATGGCAATTAAGTTCCTCTCTTTTTCAGATGACCATCGTGCTACACCCGTCCAGGATACGGCACAACGGAGACACAGGCGCAGACGTGCAACATGGACCCGTTCCAAGGATTCTTTGTAGATTAAGACCCTGCATAAACCTTTTTTACTGTCTCTTGTTGATTTACATCCCTTGGTTTCTCAGTACAATCGAGAAGGATGCTGACGTCTTGGCATGTGGCCACGCCAGAATAATGCATGTACCTGGACACCAGGGGCTTATTACAAAGGGTACTGTTTAGACCCGGTTTACACCATAAAGACCGAATACCTTAGGGAGTGTTCGGCGTCGCGAGTTTGGCCTTATATGCATCAGCTCTGAATCATGTCTTTGGTCAAATGTTGGGTTTGCCCGGCTCCTGTGTTTTGCTGCCTTACGTTCCGCTCTGTCGGCTAAGGCGGCACCAGGAGAACTACTGCGATTTTGCCCTGGTTCATCCGGACGAGCACCTCGGTAGAGAAAGCCGAAAACTGACTGTCATGATATAGCGTGAGACTGGTCAACCACTAGATGACCTATTGGAATCTTCGGGATTCCTCCGTATTAATGAAGGGCCGTTTCCCGGCCAGGCATGTACGCACCCCGAATCCGGATGAGCGCGGAGCCACCAGGGGCTATACAGTAGCCCCACTGTCAAACTCCTATGGCTAAGTGAAAGTGTTAAAGCATTATAGTCCGTTTGCCTAGTTCACTGCGCTATCACCTCCTTAATAGGACCAAGACGTTGGATTAAGTGTGAATACGCGTCTTCTGCGAACACCCCCGCATTATATGCGTGGGGGCTGAAGTCGACGACTGCAATCTTTCAGGTTATATACGTGTATACATAAACGGCCGCACAGGAGGCATCACAATACTTTCGGGCAAAAGTATAAATACAGCCTTGATAAAATCAATAAAATGTTGTTTTTACAACAGGGATACATATCACTCAAACATAACATTCTTCGAGCACTGGGCCTCTATCGAACGAGCGCCCTCAAGAACTTCTTCAAAATAGTGCTCGGCAGCCACTCGGCCTATGGCCGAACCCTGTGCCGCGACAGTGGTGGCATCCATCTCCGCCCAGTATGTTTTGACACGGGCAAGGGCCATCCGCGAGCCTTCTATGCACGCCGACCTCTTCATCGCATTAATGCGTGGCACCGCACCAAGGAACTGCTGCACCAAGCTAAAATAGCTGTTCGGCTTTGGCCTTTCCGGCCACAGATGATCCACGACAGACCTCATGGCAAGTCCGGACAATCTATTGAGTTCGGACCATTCGACAAGCTGATCAATTAATGGAAGCGGACGCTCTGGAACGTTAAAGTGCGACCAGAACAGCTTGTCCACTTCATGATCTGTCTGATCTCGGAAGTATTCGGCCGCATCGACAGCGCTCGCCGCTAAGTCCAGATATGCGTCGGCCGAACTCCACATCCGATCCAGAGGGGCATACTGCCGATCGCCGAACTTCCTCCGCAGCATAAAGGGCTTCCCATCCACAATGTCCCCGGCTTCACGCAGTTCCTCCTTCGCTCTCATTGCAGAGCGAGTGTCTTTTGTCGCCATTGTGGCCTTTTCAAGGTCCGTAGCCTTCGCCCGGTTTTCTTCTTCAAGAAACTGGGAGCGGTCGGCAGTGTCTTTTAACTTCACATCCATTTTGGCCATTTTCTCTTTGCTCTCGCCGTGAGCAGCCTTCTCGGCTCTCAACTCTTCGGCTGCCTTCAAAGCGGTCGCATTACTACTCCTTGCTTGCTCCTTGGCTCGGGCAAGCTCCACCCGCAAGGCCTCCACGGTGGCAGCTCCATCTGCAGTCACAACATATTAAAGATACTGACATATCGCTGCTCTTACTATGTGACATACACTATAAATATCACCTACCCTGTGCCTCGTCAAGCCGCTTGTTAACAAGCTCGATGTCGGCATCCGCCACATCCAGTCGCCGCTTTAGTTCGGCAACCCCATCAGTCCGGCTAGCCACCGGAGCTTCAGACACCTGCACATAAAGGCGGTCTGGTTATTACCTGGGACTATGATCCTCTGTTCGCTGCCGTTCTCGATGACAACCAGAGTCTCATGGGCTACTATCTACATAGGGCACACCTAAAATGTGCGGTACCATCACAAATGTATATCATTTCACGTACCTCAAAGCCCATCAGTAGACTCATAAAGGCTTCATGCAACCCGTTTTCGGCGGACGAAATCCTTTCAATCACCGTACACATTAATGTATGGTGCTCTTCTGAGATAGTCGCTCGCTCTAGCAGACCCTTCAGTACGTCCGACCGCATACCAGATGGTGCCGGAATCTTTTGCTTGCTCTCTTCAAGATCCGGATACTGAGGGCTTCAGGTGACCATGGGATTACCTTCTGGCCTTGCCGGATCCGGAGAAACTCTCCGTGATGACACTTCAAGGTCGCCCGCTTCTTGAGTTGGGGAGTCCGGGGGAGGCGTTTCACTCTCCATCATCTCCGGAAGAAGATCCCCCGAAGACGAGCTCTGCCGAGGAGGGCTCAGATCCGAACTGCAAGATAAAAGCTTCAGTTATCTCCCTCAGAAGTAGGGTACTATATATTCACTATTAGGTACTTTTTGATTACTTACGGCTCGTTAGAGGGCTGATCCCCGCACGGACTTTGTGCGCCAGGAGCACCCTCCGAGGCAGGACCCTCTGGTGGAGTTTTCTTCTCCCATTTGGAAACCTTGGTTTTCGGATCATCAGAGGTAGTCCTCTTCCTCCCTCGGGGCGAGGGAATGCCAGATTCCCTCCCTTAGTTATCCTCCCTCACGGAGGCGCTCGTTCCCTCGGTTGGAATAGGTAGCGGTGGAGGCCTGCTTTTGCCCTCTTTGTTCCCCCCTTCATCTTCCTTTGAGGGCACCAGGCAAGGTGCTGGCTCGAGCATCTTTTCCAGTACCGGATTGTCCAAGCCTTCGGGAAGGGGGGCCGAACACCGGATCATCTTCGCCTTTGTTATCCAGTCCTAGTCAAAGAGCGATTCTTCAGAATGATGTTGTGACAAATGAAAGACAGTGTGTTCGACTAGAGGATTACTTACTTGGGCCGCGGCGCGGTTGCTGCTCAGGCCCACGTCCTCGGAGGTGTCCGGACACTCTATTTGGGGTCCGAAGAACGACTTGTACATCTCCTCGTGCGTCAGGCCGAGGAAATTCTGAATAGCGCGCGGTCCTTCTGGGTTGAATTCCCACAAGTGGAGGGGCCAGCGTTTGCAAGGCTGGACTTGACGAACCAGCATGACTTGCACTACCATAACCAAACTAAAATCTCCCTCGAAGAGATCCCGGATGCGGCTCTGTAGTATGGGCACATCCTTGGCTGGACCCCAGCTCAGCCCCCTGCTGATCCATGACAACAGTTGTGGTGGAGGGCCCGAGCGAAAGGCGGGGGAAGCTACCCACTTGGTACTTCTGGGAGCGGTGATGTAGAACCACTCCCGTTGCCATAATCCGGTCACCTCTGGAAAGGAACCCTTTGGCCACGGAGCTCCAACAATCTTGCTTATTAATGCACCCCCGCACGCTGCATACAACCCCTCGACCATCTTCGGCTTCACATCAAAGGTCTTGAGCCATAGGCCGAAGTGAGGAATAATGCGGAGGAAGGCCTCGCATACGACAATAAATGCCGAGATGTGGAGAAAGGAATCCGGGGCTAGATCATGGAAATCAAGCCCGTAATAGAACATCAAACCCCTAACGAAGGGATCTAGAGTGAGGCCTAGTCCTCGGAGGAAGTGGGAGATGAACACGACATCTTCATTGGGTTCAGGAGTAGGGACGACCTGCCCTCGGGCAGGCAGCCGATGCGAGACTTCGGCGGTCAGGTATCTTGCCTCCCTCAACTTCTTGATATCCTCTTCCGTGACGGAGGAGGGCATCCACCGGCCCTGGAGGCTGGATCCGGACATGATTGAAGGTCCGAAGCGCCTGACCTGAGCTTTGGGTGTTAGAACTCGAGGCGGGGGAAGGATTCGATTGAGCACGGGAGGAAAAAAGTAAAAGCCTTGACCCTTTATAAAGAGGGTGAATATCAAGCGTCCTCCTCGTGGCCGTTTGGTACTTGCCTAAAATCAGGAGTCCTAGGCGCGGTTGGGTTACCCACGACCGTATTGATGATAATCCCGTAATAAGGGGGACACGATCTCTGCTTTGACAAGACATGTCAAGAAACTGCCTCGCGTTATGTGCGGGGCTAGTTAAACAAAAACGGTTCGAATAATCACCAAGCCATGGCATGATGTCATGTTGCCAAAACGTGTCAGCAGATTAGATTTGTGGAAATATTATTCTCTCTACGGTGGTATGTGGAACGTATTTTGCAGGGTCGGACACTATCCTTTTATTCAAACTCTTCTATGGTGTATCCGGAGGAGGAACCCGCCTTGCAATGCCGAAGACAACAGTGCGCGCCGGACTCATCGTCATTGAAGCCTGGTTCAGGGGCTACTGAGGGAGTCCTGGATTAGGGGGTCTCCGGACAGCCGGACTATATCCTTTGGCCGGACTGTTGGACTATGAAGATACAAGATTGAAGACTTCGTCCCGTGTCCGGATAGGACTCTACTTGGCGTGGAAGGCAAGCTAGGCAGTACGGATATGGACATCTCCTCCTCTGTAACCGACCTTGTGTGACCATAGCCCCCTCCGGTGTCTATATCAACTGGAGGGTTTTAGTCCGTAGGACAACATAAATCATACCATAGGCTAGCTTCTAGGGTTTAGCCTCTCCGAGCTCGTGGTAGATCAACTCTTGTAATACTCATATCATCAAGAATAAATCAAGCAGGACATAGGGTTTTACCTCCATCAAGAGGGCCCGAACCTGGGTAAAACATCGTGTCCCCTGCCTCCTGTTACCATCTGCCTTAGACGCACAGTTCGGGACCCCCTACCCGAGATCCGTCGGTTTTGACACCGACATCGGGCCTAATGGGTCATATGGAAAAGAAATTCCAGTTAGTTTGGTATACGACCAAGTAAAGGTAGCCGCTACATATTCCCAACAGGATTGTAAGCTAGACAACCTATTAGACAGCATAGAGGAAGAAGTTTTTGAGTCTAAATGACTATGTATTTCAATTGACAAATTTGTCCCTAGTCGGATTGTAAAAACGAGTGTCATGGAAGACCTTTTCACTTCGACTTCTAGACCCGAAGGCTCGGAGTGTTTCCAAATACCCGCTCAGTAATATAAACCGGGGTATGCATGGAAACCAGGCATAGGGGTCATAGTTGCTTGAATAGACAAGTTGTATACGGCTAGCTATGTTATATTACATTGTAATTGTAAGAAACATCTTCTAGGCAGAATAGTTCGGTTAAGGGTTCCTTTCCCTGGGCGAATATGCGTTAATATGCATGTTTGAACTGTGGTTGAAAAAACCGCAGTGTGAGTGACATCTGGGGGTTCATAGTGTAATGAGTGTAACATGTCTTTAGTCTGCCAACCAAATATTCCCTTAAGAATGCTAACTTTCGGCTTCACCCAGTCTGAGGTACACGTCCGGATGACCCGGCAGTAACAAACGCAGAGGTGCTCCCTTTATGCCCTAGCCGAACAAACGGGAACGTAGGGCATAAGCATAGGAGCTAGGCAACCCAGCTTGGCCAAAACTTAAGTCATAACGATGCATATAATGGTGAAGAAAAGGTACATATGCAGAAGAGGACACATATGTGTTGAGCTTGATGCTTGGAAAATAATAATAAGCTTCTGTAAAAGAAGCCCCAAGGTATTATGAGTGTATACATTTAAGGATGTGCACATCATAAGTGTGTGGTTTGGCCGCACAAGGGCTAAAGAGCTAAACAAAAAAGTTAAAGAGAGAAAAAAGAAAATAATGGAAACAAAGGGAGAAGAAGACGAACAAAGAGTCCGGCTCTAGGCATAGAATCTTCGGAGTCTGGCGGCATTCCACGGGTTCGGCTCTAAGCGGTTGTCCGATGCGTCACGCAGGCGGTACGCTCCTCCAGTGAGAACTTCATCTATGATGAAGGGACCCTCCCACTTGGGCTTGAGTTTGTCCTTTTTCTTCTCTGGTAAGCGTAGAACGAGTTCACCAACGTTATAAGTCTTGACCCGCACCTCCCCGCTTTGATATCTGCGAGCCTGCTGTTGATAAAATGTGGAACGGGCTTTTGCAACGCCGCGCTCCTCCTCCAGGGCATCTAAGCCGTCCTGCCGATCAAGCTCGGCCTCTTTCTCTTCATACATGTGCACTCTAGGTGAGTCATGAATAATGTCGCAGGGCAACACAGCCTCTGCACTGTACACCATGAAGAAAGGTGTATATCCAGTAGTGCGATTGGGCGTGGTCCGCAGCCCCCAGAGTACGGAGTCGAGCTCCTTAACCCAGTGCTTGTCTGATTCTTTTAAAGACTGCACTAGTCTAGGCTTAATGCCACTCATAATAAGACCATTAGCTCGTTCGACTTGGCCGTTTGTTTGTGGATGATAGACCGAGGCGTAATCGAGTTTAATGCCTAATTTAGCACACTAGGATTTTACTTCATTGCCTGTGAAATTGGAGCCGTTATCGGTGATGATGTTGTGTGGGACACCATAACGGTGCATGACACCAGATATATAGTCTATCACCGGTCCAGCTTCGGCCGTTTTCACTGGTTTGGCCTCTATCCACTTGGTGAATTTATCTACCATGACTAGTTGATATTTTTTCTTATGGCTCCCTCCTTTAAGGAGTCCCACCATATCAAGCCCCCAGACTACAAAAGGCCAAGTAATGGGAATTGTTTGTAGTGCAGTAGGTGGCATGTGGCTTTGATTGGCGAAGAGATGGCATCCGACACAATGTTGGACCAGGTCCTATGCGTCTGCTCGGGCCGTCGGCCAGAAGAAACCTATACGGAAGGCCTTACTTACAAGGGCCCGAGCCGCAGCATGGTGGCCGCCGAGGCCAGCATGAATTTCAGCCAGGAGTTGGCGTCCTTCTTCTTCGGAGATACATCTTTGAAGGACTCCGGTAGCACTTTTCTTGTAGAGCTCTCCGTCGTGGACCCTGTAGGCTTTCGAGCGCCGAACAATGCAGCGAGCCTCATTCTGGTCCGCAGGGAGCTCTCGCCTATTAAGGTAGGCCAGGAACGGTTCGGTCCATGTGGCAATTATTGCCATTATTAGATGGGTCGATGGTGTTATTTTGGTGGCTGAGCCCCCGATGATATCGGTATTGTGTTCGGAATCTGGGGGTATAGTCGAATTCGGACTAGTGTTGCCGCACTCATCTTGCCATACCACGGATGGCTTGAAGAGACTTTCCAAAAATATGTTAGGCGGGACGGGGTTGCGCTTGGCGCCAATGCGAGCGAGGACGTCCGCCGCTTGATTACTCTCTCGAGACACGTGATGGAACTCGAGTCCCTCGAACCGTGCTGATAGTTTAAGTACGGCGTTACGATAGGCCGCCATCTTCGGGTCCTTGGCATTGAAGTCCCCATTTATCTGGGATATTTCGAGGTTTGAATCCCCGCGCACTTCCAGGCGTTGTATGCCCATGGAGGTAGCCATCCTAAGACCGTGCAATAAGGCCTCGTATTCGGCTGCATTGTTGGAGTCTGTGTTTAATATTTGGAGTACATACTGGACTGTGTCTCCAGTGGGGGACGTTAAAACGGCGCCTGCTCCTAAACCAGCCAGCATTTTAGAGCCATCAAAGTACATGACCCAGTTGGAATATGTGTCGTACTCTTTAGGGAGTTCGACCTCTGTCCATTCGGCGACGAAGTCAGCCAATACTTGGGATTTGATGGCCCGACGTGGTTTGTATGTTATGTCAAATGGTAGGAGCTCAATAGCCCACTTAGCAATCTAATACATAGCATCGCAGTTATTTATTATGTCATTAAGTGGTACTTCGGAAGCCACTGTAATCGAGCACTCTTGGAAGTAGTGTCGTAGCTTCCGAGATGCCATGAATACCACATATGCTATCTTTTGGTAATGAGGGTACCGGGATTTGTATGGTGTAAGGACAGTGGATACGTAGTATACCAGTTTTTGGAGTGGGAACTTGTGTCCGTCCTACTCTCGCTCAACGACGAGCACTGCGCTCACCACCTGGTGTGTTGTAGAGATGTATAATAACATCGGCTCGCCGACGTTTGGCGCGGCCAGGATCGGGTTGCTCGCTAAAAGAGCCTTTATTTCCTCCAGTCCGGTCGTTGCCGCTTCTGTCCACTCGAAGTGGTCGGTACATCGGAGAAGGCGATAGAGTGGCAATGCTTTTTCTCCTAGTCTGGAGATAAAGCGGCTTAAAGCTGCCACGCATCCAGCTAGTTTTTGGACCTGTTTGAGGTCGGTTGGCGTGGCCAATTGTGACAAAGCTCGGATTTTGACTGGATTTTCCTCGATTCCTCTATTGGAAACAATGAAGCCCAGCAGCTTTCCAGCGGGAACGCCGAAAACACACTTTTCCGGATTGAGTTTAATGTCATATGTCCGGAGATTGTCGAATGTGAGATGCAAGTTGTCTATTAACGACTCGACGTGTTTAGTTTTGATGACGATGTCATCCACATATGCTTCCACTGTCTTGCCGATTTGCTTCTCCAGGCATGTTTGAATCATGCGTTGGTAGGTGGCGCCGACATTTTTAAGCCCAAAGGGCATAGTGTTAAAGCAGAAAGGCCCGTAAGGGGTGATGAATGCCGTTGCGGCTTGATTGGATTCCTTCATATTAATTTGATGGTATCCGGAGTATGCGTCGAGGAAACATAGTGAGTCGTGTCCTGCAGTAGCATCAATGATTTGATCGATGCGGGGGAGGGGGAAGGGATCCTTAGGGAAAGCCTTATTAATGTCTTTGAAGTCGACGCACAGGCACCAGGATTTTTCCTTCTTTGGTATCATCACCAGGTTTGCTAGCCAGTCCGGGTGTTTTATTTCTCTGATGAATCCGGCCTCGATTAACTTGGCTAGCTCCTCCCTCATGGCTTGTCGTTTAGGTTCAGAAAAGCGCCGCAGTGTTTGCTTGACCGGCTTATATCCCTTCAATATATTGAGGCTGTGTTCATCCAGCTTGCGTGGGATTCCTGGCATATCAGAAGGGTGCCAGGCGAATATATCCCAATTCTCGCGTAGGAACGTTCGTAGTGCGGCGTCAACCGTTGGGTCCAGTTGTGCCCCGATGGAAGCTGTCTTCTTGGGGTCCGTCGCGTGGACTCGGAATTTGACTATTTCGTCCGTTGGTTTGAAAGAGGTGGATTTGGGACGCTTATCAAGGATTACGTCGTCCCTATCCACTATGGAGCGTAGTGCAGTTAACTCTTCGGTCGTGAGGGCCTCAGATAGTGCCTCGAGGGCTAGGGATACTGTTTTGTTTTCAGCGCGGAGGGCTATGTCCGGATCACTAGCAAGAGTGATAATACCGTTGGGCCTGGGAATCTTGAGCTTCATATACCCGTAATGAGGTATAGCTTGAAAGCGTGTGAATGCATCTTGCCCCAACAGGGCATGATATCCACTGTTGAAACGGGCCACTTGGAAGGTCATCTCTTCAGACCGATAGTTCTCCGGCGTGCTGAATACCACATCGAGTGTAATTTTCCCCGCGCATCGTGCCTCCTGGCTGGGAATGATCCCTCGAAAGGTTGTATTACTATGCTTGATGCGGCTCATGTCTATTTCCATTTTATTCAGTGTGTCCTCGTAGATGAGGTTTAGTCCACTGCCACCATCCAGGAGCACTTTAGTGAGCCGAAAGTCGTCCACAATTGGATTGAGGACCAAGGTGGGTGGTGCCCAGACTGGCCAGATTCTTGGTTCGTCACTGGCGTTGAAAGTTATGGCCGTGTTGTTCCAACGATTTATTGTTGCGACTTGGCAGACTTCGGCGAGGTCGCAGAGTGCCCTCTTGCACCGATCGTTTGAGGCGAAAGTCTCGAAGACTGTCAATACTCTGTGGTCGTCGTGTTCCGGGGGAGTTGCTCCGCGGTGTTTTTGGTGAGGATATCCTCGCCGCTCTTGGCCACTTGTGAGAGTATCCAACATGCTCTAAGGTTGTGGGTTGGTATGGTATCCGGTGTTGTGTGTATTTTGCATGGCCCATCGAGCCATCCCTCCAGAATGGTCCGGCGCCCGTAATAGGCCTAGATTTCTTTACTATTGGTTCGGGTACCCCGCAAGGATGCATCCTTTTTGCCCGGACGAAGGGGTGAGTGGAAAACGGTGGTTTCCAGTGAGCTGCCTGAGTTTTCCAGGCGCTTTCCATTGCGTAGTACTTCTGTACGATAATTGCCAAGTCAGCGAAATGTAATACGCGACAGCGGTTGATGGCGTTGAGGATTCCTACATCCGTGCAATTATTGCAGAATGCTGAGACCGCGTCTTCGTCACGGCAATCTTTAACCTTGTATTTGACAAGGAGGAATCTAGCCCAAAAGGGATGGACTGTTTCCTGAGACTGCTGCTATATGCATGTGAGGTTGCGCATATCTGGCTGGGTGGGTGGCTTTAGATCCGAACCCTGACCCAATTTGGGATCCGGAGTCTGAGGAACTTCCGAGCTTAACAGTTCGGGCTCCGGGATATCAACTGATTTGTTAGGTCCGCCGTCCGATTCTAGGTTCGGAGGACGGGTATCCGGCTTTTCGAGCTCGAAAATCTGAACATAGTTCGTCCTCAATATAGAGAAAGAGTTGTTGATTTGCTCCTCTACTACTACTATCTGATGGGTGATCGGTGGAGATTTGATTTCTCTCTGGTCGAGTTTAAGCCCAATCTGATCGTAGTCCATAGCGACCCCCAAGGCGGCAATGCAATTGAGGAGCTCGTTTAAAGACGACAACTCTGTCAGATCCATCCGTTTGGAGTGTTTGGGGTCAACACGAAGGCGATTTTCGAGGATTCGAGAAGTCATCGTCGACTTAATGGCCGGCCGGGCGGTCATGGTAAAGCCACCCAGACGGAGGGTTTGGCCTGAGGCCAGGTCTCCTCCAGAGGTGATACTGTCCTTGATAACAAGGCGAGCCATCAACCCTGTCTTTGACGTCACAGAGGAACTCTCAATGAAAGCACCAATGTCGGTGTCAAAACCGGTGGATCTCGGGTAGGGGGTCCCGAACTGTGCGTCTGAGGTTGATGGTACCAGGAGACAGGGGACAGAAGTTTTACCCAGGTTCGGGCCCTCTTGATGGAGTTAATACCCTACATCCTGCTTGATTAATATTGAAGAGTATGGGGGTTACAAGAGTTGATCTACCACGAGATCATAATGGCTAAAACCCTAGAAGTCTAGCCTATATGATTATGATTGCCTCTATGGACTAAACCCCCCCGGTTTATATAGATACCGGGGGTGCCTAGGGTTATACAAAGTCGGTTACATAGAAAGGAAATAGTACATCCGGACACCTAGCTTGCCTTCCACGTAAAAGAGAGTCCTATCCAGACACGGGAGGAAGTATTCTATCTTGTACCTTCATGGCCCAATAGTGTAACCCACGTCACATAGGCCGGATGCCCGAGGACCCCTTAATCCAGGACTCCCTCAGCGGGCCAATCCCCGAGTTCTCTGGAGACAAGGTACGAGGAAGAGGAAGCCGATCCAATGTTCATGGCGGAGGTCGCGGCGCAGAAGGACCCTGATGGGTATGAGACGATGGACGTCGACTTCATGCCGGTGTCCGGGTCCCCCATGGTGCAGGCGGACCAAAGGTTCAACCTGGCGATACTAAAGGAGGACCGGGAGGCAGAGGCTCAACTCGACGCGGAGCGCGCACATCCCGCTGACATCGAGGCTCTCGTGCAGGCGGAACCGGATGTCGTGGGTGTGAACTGGGCGGCGGAGGCTCAACTTGAGGCGGAGCGCATGGATGCCGCTGCCATCGAGGCCCTCCTGCAGGTGGAACCGGATGTCCTCGACTTGAACCGGGCGGCGGAGGCTCAACTCGACGTGGAGCACGCGGATGCCGCTGCCATCGAGGCCCTCCTGCAGGCGGAACTGGATGTCATCGACTTGAACCGGGCGGCGGAGGCTTAACTCGACGCGGAGCGTGCGGATGCCGCTGCCATCGAGGCCTCCTACAGGCAGAACCGGACGTCCTCGACTTGAACCGGGCGGTGCTCTCATCCGTGTACAGCGCCCACACACTCCGTGTGAACGAGTAGCTGCAGACCGAGGACAACCATGGTGTGGAGACACACATCGGCAGCTACGGCTGGTTCGCGCCCGCAGCCAAAGACGACGAGGCCGTCTCATTCCGCGAGCAGTGATAGTTTTTCTTTATGTTGTTGTTTTTAGGGATCTTTTGCTGTGTAAAAACATAAATTGTTATGCAAGTTGCCTGACTTTCATCATTTGGGCCAGTCTACCATTTCAGGCGGTTGGATGAATATCCTACATCTCCTAACCCTTCTTCCTCACCTCTTCTTCTTCCCCAACAGACCACCGCACGGGCTGTACGGATCCTCCCCAACATGCGGTTGGATAAATCTACTGTATGAACGAAAATTATGTGTCAGTGGTAGGATGGCTGAGATTGGTTTTTCCACATGCGGTAGCACGTGTCAGTGAGGGGTGCGTTCCCTTGATTGGGTTTGCGGCGTGCAGGAGCGACTGTGTGAAGGTGCAGAGCGACCGTGTGAGGGTGCGGTGCGACCGCGACAGCCGTGCGCAAGTGTACCTCCTTTTCATTTTGAAAACTTTAGGCAAGCTTGGAAAAAATATGTGGCGAAGTATGGCAATGCAAAGCCTAGACCCAAACAGGATAAGTACGTACATACTAGGACTACTAGTGTTACTAAAGAAAGGCGGGGGTTTCCTTCGCGGGATTAATCGATACAAATCCTCATTTGACATGTCAATTAATGCGTATGTTTTTCTCCAAAGCCCAAAGAGCTAACCATCTCACTTCTCATCACTTGATTAATGCAGCGCCATGCAAACTAACCTTCTCATCTCCGCATGCATGCAAGGGTATATTAATGTCCTTGGTTGCTAGTACGAGGCAAACCCCATCAATTTTGCCTCGATTAGTGTTAGTGACCTTTTGCAAATTGTATACTGGCCTTGTGTACAAAAAATGGAGGTAGTAACTATTTGACTTCCTTCCCCATTGCGGTGACGTCGATGATATCTCGAACATTGTGGTTTGGCGAAGTGCATTCGACGAAGAACACCGTTGAGGGAGACCACAGTAAGTCATTCACAAGTGCCGCCTGCAAGCCGAGACAACCGCCTTATTTGCATCCAGGAAGTCCCTTGAACCAAAGGATGCGTAAATGCACTAGTACTACTACTACCTTCGTCCTGGTTTATAAGTCCCCTTTGTAGTTTGTGTCAAATTTTGACCAAAGATTTAACTAACAAAATGTTGATGCATGTCAACAAAAACTATATCGTTGGATTCATATTTGAACATAGTTTTCAATAATATAATTTGTTTTGACATGCATGAATATCTTGTTAATTCAATCTATGGTCAAAATATGGCACGAAATACAATGGGGACCAATAAACCAAGACGGAGGTAGTAGTACACAATAGCGTCGTCCGTCCAGCTTAGTGCGGTGAGGTGGTTTCTCAAAGAAGACGAAGGAGAAGCGGAGTCAGCAAAGAGTGAAATGATGGTTGCTTCGTCCGTGCTTTGTGATTTGACGCCTCAATGCTTTGTGATTTGTGATAGAAGGGACAGGGGAGTAGACTCTATGCTCTATACTGTACATGCGTCCAAGCACGGGAGCAAGAGGAGAGACGTTGAATTTTTCTATTCCTTCAATCAATCAATCAATCAGGGAGCTTCGGTTCCATCTTTTTGGCTTTGGCAGCACCGTCCACAATGGTTCCCATTGATGCCAAAAGCTATTTTCACATTCAGCTACACATTGTGGATGCCCTTAACCGTACCACTTAGTTTTGCTCCTGTGTGCTATCTATACAAATCTCAATTCTATTGATCTAAAAATTTATAGAATCAATACTGGTAAAAAGGAGATGATATGCCGCGCGGATGGCGGGGGAGGTTTCTTATTTTTAGAGGACGTTGGCCTGGCGGTTTGCTAACATGCGGTCCCACGTGTCAGTGCTTTACCAAGCCAATCCGCGTCCCACATGAGGCAGAACAACGGCAGAAGCAACACGTGGTTAACTTGAAGAAGATGAAGGAGAAGCGGATTTAGCAACGAGTGAAATGATGGTTGCTTCATCCCTCCAACTTCTTTTTTAGCATTATTACTTCGTCCCTCCAACTTAACTACGGGAAAGGTTCATCTTTGTGATTTGACACCTCATTGCTCATTACTACGCCGGCACTATGACTGGGGTGCTTCACCCCTGCTGCTCTGCATTGTATTTCGGTATGGCATGTGGACCCGGTAGCATGATGTCCCACATGTCGGCGAACGGGACTAGAACATTTATGAAAGCGAGCGCTCCACTCTTACGACGGAGGAGTACACAACACGGCGGCCCCATGAACTGTCACTTGTACTGTATAGTACTATAGTTTTGTTGTTTCGCACGACCCATCGATACAAACCCGATTAAATAGGAAAGGGCGGGATTTTCCTGTGCGGTAGATGGTACTGGCCATACATTTCAAAGGCAATTTTAATGTATGCAAACTGAATAATTAAGTAACAATATGATATCTAGTAAAACTAAAAACACATATGATTTATTGTGTTAGAGTGTAGTAATAGTGTTGTATTGCATAGTTGTTAGATGTAACATGTGAGAACGTGTAGAGATGTAGT
This sequence comes from Triticum urartu, assembly GCF_003073215.2. Classification (NCBI taxonomy): domain Eukaryota; kingdom Viridiplantae; phylum Streptophyta; class Magnoliopsida; order Poales; family Poaceae; genus Triticum; species Triticum urartu. Next base: position 256,519,681 of record NC_053022.1, on the reverse strand, counting down.
TTTGGAGGGCCTATAGAGAGAAAAGCGTAATACGGTCACCGAACTTCAGAATACGCTCATTACGGTCACTATATACATTTTGCGGTGATTATACGGTCACTTGCTCACCGTTCAGCATCGGATTGCACTTTGTTGACCGGCCAAATAGTCTGCGTGGCACCATGTTGACTAGTTAAAATTGACCACATTCCTTGTGGGTCCCACATGTCAGTTCACATAGGAAAAAGGTCAGATAAACACAAATTTACGCAGACACGACAAGACTCCAACCCGTGAGCGGGAATCACTTGGTTGTGTATGTGTCTGTCAGGGCTTGATGTGTGCGTATACACATGTAGGTTGAGCACTTGAGCGTGAGAGTGTGTGTTGGTCGTGTGGTGTGTGCATGCATGTGTGTGCGTGTGCGTGTGAGTGCTGCGTGCGTGCGTGGCTGCGTGTGTATGTGTGAGTCTTGCGTGCGTGTGTGGCTGCATGTGTTTGTGTGAGTGTTGCGTGCATGCAGTTCGTGTGCATGTGTGCGTGTGTGTATAATCACCACACCAGCTCCTGTGTGTTAAAATAGACGGCTCAGCATACCAATACAAGGCCACCTTGTCCGTTGTGCCCGCGGTCATGACTTCGAACCACCGTCCAATATTTTTTTACCGTTTGTTTTCATTCTTACTAGCAAGATGCCCGTGCATTACACGTAACATCAAGATGCATTTGTATGACTAGTTTATCTTGTGAGAGAAAAGGATGAATGAGGGAAGGCCGTATTTGCAAATGTGGAGAGGTGTGTGGGCACCTTTTTGCAAAATTGCCATAGTTTCCTTCCTATCCTTCAGATATAAATCGGACAGCGTATATTGCAGGATGAGAGGCACAGCATCATCAGCAACTCTATTTTTATAAGAGTGTGGAAGAGTAGATACAAGCCGACAGGTCGGCCCAATGGTAGTGAGATAATGTGATGCAACACTAGAGGTGCCACGTGGAGTGTTTAACTAGTCAACTAGTCGTGTCTTGAGCAAATACAGAGCTGTACAGTGAGCATGTGACTGTATAATAACCACAAAACGTAAATGGTGACCGTAATGAGTGGATTCTGAAGTCCAATGTATGTATCGTGCTTTCGCTCCAAATACAATGATCGTCACTATATATATCGCGAGAGAAAGATGAAACATTTGTGAATGTGCCGGGGGCTTACTTTTAGAGGACCCGGAGATAGTTTGTGTGCGTATGTGAAAGGGGCATAGCGGGGGTGTATGCGATGGGGAGAGAGATGCTCTTCGTTTCTCTTTATTATGACTAACTTTATATATAGTATGAAAATATAAAAATTCATAGTGCGGAATAAATATCATTGTGGGCACCATGCAATGCAAATTAATGTTCATACTCCTCCATACAACTTTGTAATGTTGTATATATGTAGAAATTCTAAAAAAATATTGGCCACAATTTATTCAAAAGGAATGTTGTATGCGAAATAAATGTGAAGAGAGGGCTTTTTAGATCAATGGGGTACGTGATGTAACATGTGTGAATGTGTGGTTGATGTATTTGGCAGGGCCTAGAGAGGTATGTGTGTGTATTACGTATTCGAGAAAGGCATGGATAGAGGGGCCGACCGGGGGAGGGGGGCGTGGGAGAGATAGCACGAGAAATGAGAGAGGTCTAGAGAGAGAGGGAGACTAATATGATGTCATGGCGAGAGATTCCCTTGAGTGTGTATATGCAAGGGGGGAGGGGATAGAGGCACGAGGAGATTTTTTGTGTGTGGTGTCTGTGTGGGTGTGAGAAGATAACGAGACCTGGGGGCAGAGGGTGTGTTACCGCGTGAGGTCCGGTGGGTCGAGGTGAGGCCCTTGGTTCGGTTCCATCCTGCGCCACATTGGTCGGCCCGTGACGCATTTAGGGAGACCCATGGATGACTTGTTGTACAAGACAACGATAGCAGAACTGTGAAGGACTCTGTGTCCACTGACAAAGCCGGCTAGGATTTGTAACCCTGGGTTCTCGGACTAAGGTAACCCCTTATCTCTGATATTACTATTCATCCAACCTAACTTTAAGGGGCATCCTACAGAATGCTCTGCTAGAATCATACTCGTCAATTAGGAAGAGAGGTGTGAGACAATGCGTGAGAGACAGACCTAAAGATAGTGTGCGTACAGGAGACATGTAGGCAGGTCTATGTATATAGAAAGGGTCGATGGAGATTGTGCGTGTGTATGATTGTGATAAAGGTTAGTGAAAACAGTCGTAAATGGTTACGAGAGGGAGGGAGGGTTATATCGAGAGCATGTCTGCGAGAAAGACACCTCGGGAGAGAGAGTGTGAGCATGTGTGAGAGACCACCGATGGAGAGTGAAACTACACGTAAAAGACTGATGTACACATTGATTAAAGATATAAATTGTATCCAAATATTAGGATGGGATGATGATATTTGCAATTCGCGTAAGGAACGGTCATTGATCCATCAGACATCTGGATTCTATCGAATTTGAGCATGTCTATGTTATTATTCGACATAATTGATCCACATAGTTAGTATTTTGAACTCGTGACAATGCATCGCTTTAGCAATCGAATATAAACATGAGTATAGTTCATGTTGTGTGTGTAAAGCACATTATACATACGAAAGTTACACAATGAACATTATAAATAGTTAGCTATGAACTGGCATACATTTGAATTCAACTTAAGGTGGTTTAAAAAAATTGAATTCAACATGAAGTCCTTTCAATTATTTGAATTCGATATCATGGCATGTGTAAATCATACCTAAATTATGGGGGCACCAATCTTTGCTCTGATTTTGTACATAATAGCATATATAGTCGTGTACAAAATAGATTCAAATTTAGCTCCTCCATTCCAAAATAATCATAGTTATAGGATTTTCAAGTGTCTAAATTTCAAAAAGAAGCAGATAATTTAATGAGGTTTTCAAGCATACAAGGCCAAATTTAACGTTGTCTATTTAGGTCAATCCTCAAAGTTCAAGAGTACTCTAAACATGAATGCTTCTATTTCAAAATTTCGAACGAAGCACCAAAAGAGCCTCTACTCACCTGAAACCGTGTGAGACCAATGTTTAGTAGTAGAAGGAAATTACTTTTCTAACTCCGACCCATGAAACCTACCAGCCCGACGTCCAAAGGCTAAACCGGGGTAGGTTTGTTGCTTCATCTAGACGCCACACAACCGCCTCCGAAAAACTTTCATACACAATGGCCGCCTAAGCACACATGCGTGCGGCCGAAATCGCTCCCGCCCACTATTTGGGACACCTAGGATTACCATCCTACCCCCGACCCGCAGTAGGACCGAAATTTAAGAGGGGGGTAAAGTTTGTACTTTCCCCAAATTTCAAACAAGCGCGTCCCATCTATTCAAAAAAGCCAAAAACAAACGCGTCCCAGACCGAAACATGGATCTCCCTTAGCTCCCCCCGCCCCGCCCCTCGCCCGATTGCCCATTCGTACACTATGGGCGCCAAAACTACCTCTCCACCAGCCGTGAAACCCCGGCGTCCTTCGTCCGCCACCCCATCCCACCCATCAACCGCCGCCCTCCTCCCTCACACCAGAGCCGATACCTCGACGTCGTCGTCCACCGCAACCTCAACTGCAACACCCTCCATGGCTAGTAGTGGAAGCCGAGGCCGAGCCATCCGTACTCGAGCTAGTTCAACCATGCCATCCTGTGCCTCACTGCTGCCGCTCCAACTTCGCCAACGTCCACTGCACCGGAGTTGTTCCTGCTACGCCTTCCTTCGCAGCCTCGGATCTGCTTCCCCTCCGCCGACATATGGCCACGGCAACACAGTCAACAATTCATCCATGGGTTTGTCCAAGCCTGCACCCTCCTCCGAAACATCGGTTCCCCTGGCAAAAATAAGAAGATCGCCGCAACATGTGGAAGAGACCACACCGGCAACCTAAAATGGTACTCCTCTTCCCTTATTCGTGCAAACCTTATGTGTCTGCTTGCACGGTATTCATCCCACAGAAGACACTAGTTGACCGCTTCTTCTTGATACTAGATGTTCCTAGTAACTCGTGATGCACAAGGTTTCTCCTCATATACTATTTCACCTTAGCTAGAGGTCCGTCGCCCCCTAGATTTCAATTCCTGGTCAGTTGATTCCCAATTAACGGAATCATTCCCCGGCGTAACAGGCGCTAGTCCGCCTATTACGCCCGGGAAGTAGCACCTCGGTGTTTATCTTAGGGGCGTGTGGGGCCTAGAGCTGCTGACGCCCGATCTGGAGGTCAGCCGGGATTAAAGGGATGGCCTGGGGGCGCTGCCAAGCACGGCGGTGGTGTGAGGTCGAGGGGAGGGTGGGGCGGCGGAGGCAGGGGTCTGGGTCGGTGATACATCTCCAACGTATCTATAATTTTTTATTGCTCCATGCTATATTATATACTGTTTTGGACATTATTGAGCTTTCTTATCCACTTTTATATTATTTTTGGGACTAACCTACTAACCGAAGGCCCAGCCCAGAATTGCTGTTTTTTTTGCCTATTTTAGGGTTTCGAAGAAAAGGGATGTCAAACGGAGTCCAAACGGAATGAAACCTTCGGGAACGTTATTTTCTCAACGAACAAGACCTAGGAGACTTGGACCCTACGTCAAGAAACAAAGGAGGAGGCCATGAAATAGGGGGGCGCGCCTACCCCCCCAGGCGCACCCTCCACCCTCATGGGCCCCCTGTTGCTCCACCGACGTACTCCTTCCTCCTATATATACCTATGTACCCCCAAACGATCAGATACGGAGCCAAAACCCTAATTCCACCGCCGCAACTTTCTGTATCCACGAGATCCCATCTTGGGGCCTATTCCGGAGCTCCACCGGAGGGGGCATCGATCACGGAGGGCTTCTATATCATCACCATAGCCCCTCCAATGAAGTGTGAGTAGTTTACCTCAGACCTTTGGGTCCATAGTTATTATCTAGATGGCTTCTTCTCTCTTTTTGGATCTCAATACAATGTTCTCCCCCTCTCTTGTGGAGATCTATTCGATGTAATCTTCTTTTTGCGGTGTGTTTGTTGAGACCGATGAATTGTGGGTTTATGATCAAGTCTATCTATGAACAATATTTGAATCTTCTCAGAATTCTTTTATGTATGATTGGTTATCTTTGCAAGTCTCTTCGAATTATCAGTTTGGTTTGGCCTACTAGATTGATCTTTCTTGCAATGGGAGAAGAGCTTAGCTTTGGGTTCAATCTTGCGGTGTCCTTTCCCAGTGACAGTAGGGGCAGCAAGGCACGTATTGTATTGTTGCCATCGAGGATAACAAGATGGGGTTTTCATCATATTGCATGAGTTTATCCCTCTACATCATGTCATCTTGCTTAATGCGTTACTCTGTTTTCATGAACTTAATACTCTAGATGCATGCTGGATAGCGGTCGATGAGTGGAGTAATAGAAGTAGATGCAGGTAGGAGTCGGTCTACTTGTCTCGGACGTGATGCCTATATACATGATCATACCTAGATATTCTCATAACTATGCTCAATTCTGTCAATTTCTCAACAGTAATTTGTTCACCCACCGTAGAATACCTATGCTCTTGAGAGAAGCCACTAGTGAAACCTATGGTCCCCGGGTCTATCTTCATCATATTAATCTTCCAGTACTTAGTAATTTCCTTTGCTTTTTTTCTTTGCTTTTATTTTACTTTGCATCTTTATCATAAAAATACCAAAAATATTATCTTATCATATCTATCAGATCTCACTCTCGTAAATGGCCGTGTAGGGATTGACAACCCCTTATCACGTTGGTTGCGAGGATTTATTTGTTTTGTGCAGGTATGAGGGACTCGCGCGTAGCCTCCTACTGGATTGATACCTTGGTTCTCAAAAACTGAGGGAAATACTTACGCTACTTTGCTGCATCATCCCTTCCTCTTCGGGGAAAACCAAAGCAGTGCTCAAGAGGTAGCAAGAAGGATTTCTAGCGCCGTTGCCGGGGAGTCTACGCAAAAGTCAATATACCAAGTACCCATCACAATCCTTATCTCCCGCATTACATTATTTGCCATTTGCCTCTCGTTTTCCTCTCCCCCACTTCACCCTTGCCGTTTTATTCGCCCTCTCTCTATCCTCCCTCTCTTTCTCTATTTGCCTCTTTTTGCCTGCTGGCTTTTTGTTTGCTTGTGTTTTGGATTGCTTGCTTGTCTCGATGGCTCTTCCCCGATTTGGTGATCTTCACCTTAAAAGGTTAGAAGAAATCTAAAACCACGTTAGGAGTTTTATGGTCTTGCAATTCGAGCATAATAGTTTCTTTAGAAACGAGCTTAAGGAACAAAAAGGTTTTATGAGTTTTATGAATAAAGAGCTCGATGATATGTCTAAAGAATTTGATGGTTTAAGATCCCAAATTGCTCGTCTTGAGAAATTAACCGCTGAAATTTCGGATAAGCAAGCCACCTTAGTTAATAGGATGGCCGCTAAACCGGATTCCTATGAAAAAAGATGAATATCTAAAAGTTATTGATGTGTCCCCTATTAAATCTTTGTTTTGCAATATGAATCTTAATAATGATGGGACTGAATATGATCCACCTTTACCTAGAAGGCATTCCAAAAATTCAGAGTTTTTAGATCTTGATGCTAAAATTGATGAAAGTGGGATTGAAGAAATTAAAACCCTAGATGTTGCTAAACCCACTATTTTGGATTTCAAGGAATTTAATTATGAAAATTGCTCTTTGATTGATTGTATTTCCTTGTTGCAATCCGTGCTAAATTCTCCTCACACTTATAGTCAAAATAAAGCGTTCACTAAACATATCGTTGATGCCTTGATGCAATCTTATGAAGAAAAACTTGAATTGGAAGTTTCTATCCCTAGAAAACTTTATGATGAGTGGGAACCAACTATTAAAATTAAGATTAAAGAACATGAGTTCTATGCTTTTATGTGATTTGGGTGCTAGTGTTTCCACGATTCCAAAGACTTTGTGTGATTTGTTAGGTTTCCGTGATTTTGATGATTGCTCTCTAAACTTGCACCTTGCGGATTCCACTATTAAGAAACCTATGGGAAGAATTAATGATGTTCTTATTGCTGCAAATAGGAATTATGTGCCCGTAGATTTTATTGTTCTTGACATAGATTGCAATCCTTCATGTCCTATTATTCTTGGTAGACCTTTCCTTAGAACGATTGGTGCAATTATTGATATGAAGGAAGGAAATATTAGATTCCAATTTCCGTTAAGGAAAGGCATGGAACACTTTCCTAGAAAGAAAATTAAATTACCTTATGAATCTATTATGAGGTCCACTTATGGATTGCCTACCAAATATGGCAATACCTAGATCTATCCTTGCTTTTTTATGCCTAGCTAGGGGCGTTAATCGATAGCGCTTGTTGGGAGCCAACCCGATTTTATTTTTATTCCTTGCTTTTTGCTCCTGTTTAGTAATAAATAATTCACCTAGCCTCTGTTTTGGTTGTGTTTTTTGTGTTTAATTAGTGTTTGTGCCAAGTAGAACCGTTGGGAAGACTTGGGGAAAGTCTTGTTAATCTTGCTGTAAAAAACAGAAACTTTAGCCCTCACGAGAACTGCTGCCATTTTTATTTGGAGAGTGATATTTAGTTAATTATTTTTGCATATGATTAATAGATAAATTCCTCACGTCCAGAAATTTATTTTAGAATTTTGGGGGTTCCATATCTTGCGCTAGCTACAGATTACTACAGATTGTTCTGTTTTTGATAGATTCTGTTTTTCGTGTGTTGTTTGCTTATTTTGATGAATCTATGGCTAGTAAAATAGTTTATAAACCTTAGAGAAGTTGGAATACAGTAGGTTTAAAACCAATATAAATAAATAAATAATGAGTTCATTACAGTACCTTGAAGTGGTCTTTTGTTTTCTTTCGCTAACGGAGCTCACGAGATTTTCTACTTTAAGTTTTGTGTTGTGAAGTTTTCAAGTTTTGGGTAAAGATTTGATGGATTATGGAACAAGGAGTGGCAAGAGCCTAAACTTGGGGATGCCGATGGCACCCCCAAGATAATCTAAGGACACCTAAAAGCCAAAGCTTGGGGATGCCCCGGAAGGCATCCCCTCTTTTCGTCTACTTCTATCGGTAACTTTACTTGGAGCTATATTTTTATTCACCACATGATATGTGTTTTGCTTGGAGCGTCTTGTATGATTTGAGCTTTGCTTTTTATTTTACCAAAATCATCCTTTCTGTACACACCTTTTGAGAGAGCCATACATGATTTGGAATTTGTTAGAATACTCTATGTGCTTCACTTATATCATTTGAGTTGTATAGTTTTGCTCTAGTACTTCACTTATATCTTTTAGAGCGCAGTGGTGGATTTGTTTTATAGAAACTGTTAATCTCTCATGCTTCACTTAGATTATTTTGGGAGTCTTAAATAGCATGGTAATTTGCTTAAATAATCCTAATATGCTTGGAATTCAAGAATAGTAAAAACTTTCTTATGAGTGTGTTGAATGCTATGAGAAGTTTGATGCTCTATAATTGTTTTGAGATATGAAGATGGTGATATTAAAGTTATGCTAGTTGAGTTGTTGTGAATTTGAGAAATACTTGTGTTAAGGTTTTTGATTCCCGTAGCATGCACGTATGGTGAACCGTTATGTGATGAAGTCGGAGCATGATTTATTTTTTGATTGTCTTCCTTATGAGTGGCGGTCGGGGACGAGCGATGGTTTTTTCCTACCAATCTACCCCCCTAGGAGCATGCGCGTAATACTTTGCTTTGATAACTTGTAGATTTTTGCAATAAGTATATGCGTTCTTTATGACTAATGTTGAGTCCATGGATTATATGCACTTTTCTTCCTTCCACCATTGCTAGCCTCTCTAATACCGCGCACCTTTCGCCGGTATCATACACCCACCATATACCTTCCTCAAAACAGCCACCATACCTACCTATTATGGCATTTCCATAGTCATTCCGAGATATATTGCCATGCAATTTTCCACCGTTCCGTTTATTATGACACACTCCATCATTGTCATATTGCTTAGCATGATCATGTAGTTGACATCGTATATGTGGCAAAGCCACCACTCATAACTCTTACATACATGTCACTCTTGATTTATTGCATATCCCGGTACACCGCCGGAGGCATTCATATAGAGTCATATTTGTTCTAAGTATCGAGTTGTAATTGTTGAGTTGTAAGAAAATAAAAGTGTGATGATCATCATTATTAGAGCATTGTCCCAGTGAGGAAAGGATGATGGAGACTATGATTCCCCCACAAGTCGGGATGAGACTCCGGATGAAAAAAAGAGAGAAACAAAAGAGGCCATAAAAAAAATAAAAGGCCCAAATAAAAAAATGAGAGAAAAAGAGAGAAGGGACAATGTTACTATCCTTTTACCACACTTGTGCTTCAAAGTAGCACCATGATATTCATGATAGAGAGTCTCCTATGTTATCACTTTCATATACTAGTGGGAATTTTTCATTATAGAACTTGGCTTGTATATTCCAATGATGGGCTTCCTCAAAATTCCCTAGGTCTTCATGAGCAAGCAAGTTGGATGCACACTGTAACGCCCCGTATGTAACTTGCCATATTTGTATTCCAACTCTTGCCATTTTCGGCTCTAAGTTATGATATTCCCTCGTGGCTGGGTTTTGTCTTCGTTTTGCATTTTTTCCATGTCATGCATCTCATATCATGTCATCATGTGCATCGCATTTGCATACGTGTTCGTCTCATGCATCCGAGCATTTTCCCCGTTGTCCGTTTTGCGATCCGGCACTCCTATGTCTTCCGGAGCCCCCTTTTGCCTCTTTTCATGTGCGGGTGTTAAACATTCTCGGATTGGACCAAGATTTCCCAAGCTGCCTTGGTACACCACCGTTAGACCGCCTGTCAAGTTTCGTGCCATTTGGAGTTCGTTTGATACTCCAACGGTTATCCGAGGAACCGTAAAGACCTCGTGTGTATTGTAGCCCAACACCCCTCCAAAGTGGCCCAAAACCCATCCAAACCCCCTCCATCCTCTCGGCCGTTCGATCATGATCGCGTGGCCCAAAACCGCACTCCATTTGGACTTTACTAGCTCCCTCTACCTATATAAACACCTCCCCTCCGAAATTTTCGGACGAAACCCTAGTCTTCTCCTCCCTCTTGCCCGATGGACATGTCCGCGCATCGCCGGACAAAAACCGCCGCCGCACCGCACTAGTGAGATGACGCCATGTGGCAGCGCCACCCGCGCCCCGCCGCCGGCCCCCGCGCCTTGCCCGTCGCCCCGACTCCGCGTGCCTCCCGCGCCGCTCCTCCACGCCGGCGAGATCGCCGCCCGGCTGCCCGGCGACCTCCGTCGCCCCGCTCGGCCGCGCCATCGCCAGAGTGCGCCCGCCGCCTCGCCGCCTCCGCCGGTCCCGGTCGCCGCCCGCGCCGCCCAAGGCCGCCGCACCACCGCATCGTCGCCTCCCCACTCCGACCCCAACTCCGGCGAGCTCAAGCTCCGGCCGTCGTCCCCTCTGTCTTTGGCTAGTCCTTCGGCGATCCTCGGAACCGCGCCAGATCCAGATCCAGATCGGGTCAAACGCTAGGCTGACCCCGTTTTCCCCTAAGTCCCTAACATTTTCTAGCCCTGTTCATCGCATCATAACTCCGCATCTGTAGCTCCGTTTTGCGCGTGCAATATATCAAAATGTTCGTTAGGATGTGCTCTTCATTTTGTTCCATTGCACCATGCTTGCTTGAGTCCATCTTGATGCCAAAATGGTTGATGCAAGAGTGCTTCATAATGTTAGTTCCTGTTACTTAGCAAATCTTGAGCATTTGTCATTTTTGCCATGATTATTGTGTGCTGCATATGAACTTGAGCCCTACATGTGTTTTGGGCTATGCCATGCCATATTTACAAGGGTGTATGCCATGTATTTTTGTGATCAATGTGGTGACTAGCACATGCATGAAAAGTAGCTCTCGTAATGTTGCTGATTTCAGGGACTTAGAATTTCACCAAGTCATTTCCCTGCTGTTATTTTTATGCCATGTGTTCATGTTGATACAGAGTGATCCATGCCTCTTTTGAGTATGTTCAATAAGGATGATTTTGACATATGGTTATGCTCTATCCATCCATGTCACTGTATGCATTTATGGAGTACCCTAGCATGACTCAATCTTGCTCTACTTTTGCTATAAAATGTTCCTGGCAGATTGTTTACGTGTTAATCAATTTTGCCAAGGTTGTTGTAGTTGATCCATGCATTCTATGAGCTTTTTCTTGCTTTTTTTAGCTTCATGAACATGTCTTCTTGCTGGTAGTATGCTTAGCTTGTCATGAAATGCCTTGTGTTGAGTCCATCGAGCTCGCAAACATGCCTACGTAACTTTGTTTTTGCCATGTCCAGTTTTCTGCTAAGTCTGAATCTGTTAACGAAACTTGCTATGTTTACATGAGTGCCATCATATCCTATGGTCCTTTTTGGCTTATGGTCAGTAAGGGACTTTTGTTATATGCTTTGAGTAGATTCATGCCATGCCTTTGTTTGCTATGTTCTGTTCCCGTAGCATGTTGATATCTTGCTCTAAACATTGCTTCCTGATGTTAATTCCTGACATGTTAGTATTTTCGCTAAGTCTATGAAGCCGATATCTTTTGCACTTTTGCCATGCTTGTTTGAACCTGTTATTGTGTGATTTATCCGTAGCTCAGTGTTCATCTTTTTCAAGCATCGTGAGTAGATCACTGCCATGTGTTTTGTTGCTATGTTAGAGTGCAGTAGCTTAGTTTCTTGTTGCATTTTAGATGTCATCGTGCTGTTAATCGCAGAATAGTGCCATATTGTTTTGCTTGCCATTTGCAAACCGTGCATCCGATTCTGGTGATCTTTATATCGATTTCGACCGGAATCAACTCATCTTTCCAGCGGCGCACTTGGTTTGCCAAGTTGAGGCCTGGCAATCTTTTCCTTCCAGAGCACGCATATGCATTGCATATTACATCCCGCATATCATGCTATGTTTTGCATCATGTTGCTTGCGCATTGCACCGTGGTTGATTGTGGTTTCTTTTGGTTGTGTTCTTGCCTTGGGTAGAGCCGGGAGACGAGTACGAGATTGAGGAACCCGTTGAGTACGCTTACAAGAATCAAGCTTACGTCAACTCAGAGAACTTTGCAGGCAAGATGACCATACCCTTGAAATCACTTCTATCTTTGCTTGCTAGTTGCTTGCTCTATTGCCATGCCGCGATACTTACCACTTGCTATATCATGCCTCCCATATTGCCATGTCAAGCCTCTAACCCACCTTGTCCTAGCAAACCGTTGTTTGGCTATGTTACCGCTTTGCGCAGCCCCTCTTATAGCGTTGCTAGTTGCAGGTGAAGATTGGAGTTTGTTCCTTGTTGGAACATGTTTATTATTGGGATATCATTATTATATCGTGTTTACTTTAATGCACCTATATACTTGGTAAAGGGTGGAAGGCTCGGCCTTATGCCTGGTGTTTTGTTCCACTCTTGCCGCCCTAGTTTCCGTCATACCGGTGTCATGTTCCTTGATTTTGCGTTCCTTACGTGGTTGGGTTATAATGGGAACCCCTTGACAGTTCGCCTTGAATAAAACTCCTCCAGCAAGGCCCAACCTTGGTTTTACCATTTGCCACCTAAGCCTTTTTCCCTTGGGTTCTGCAGACTCAAGGGTCATCTTTATTTTAAACCCCCGGGCCAGTGCTCCTCTGAGTGTTGCTCCAAAACAGAGCCACTTGAAGCGCCACCTCGGGGAAACTTGAGGGTTGGTTTTAGTTGTATGTAGTGTTCATCCGGTGTGCCCTGAGAACGAGATATGTGCAGCTCCTATCGGGATTTGTCGGCACATCGGGCGGCTTTGCCGGTCTTGTTTTACCATTATCGAAATGTCTTGTAACCGGGATTCCGAGTCTGATCGGGTTGTCCTGGGAGAAGGAATATCCTTCGTTGACCGTGAGAGCTTGTGATGGGCTAAGTTGGGACACCCCTGTAGGGTTTTGAACTTTCGAAAGCCGTGCCCGCGGTTATGGGTAGATGGGAATTTGTTAATATCCGGTTGTAGAGAACTTGAAATTTAACTTAATTAAAATGAATCAACAGCATGTGTAGCCGTGATGGTCTCTTTTCGGCGGAGTCCGGGAAGAGAACACGGTCTCGTGTTATGCTTGAACGTAAGTAGTTCTAGGATCACTTCTTGATCTTATAGCATATCGACCATGCCTTGCTTCTCTTCTCGCTCTCATTTGCGTAAGATAGCCACCATATATGCTAGTGCTTGCTGCAGCTCCACCTCACCACCTTTTCCTACCCATAAGCTTAAATAGTCTTGATCGCGAGGGTGTGAGATTGCTGAGTCCCCGTGACTCACAGTTTACTTCCAAAACCAGATGCAGGTGCCGATGATGCCATTCCAGGGGATACGCCTAGTTGATGTGAGACTATCTTCTCCCTTTTTGTCTTCTCCACAACCACCATTCGATTCCACTTATAGTACTATATCCATGGCTCACGCTCATGTATTGCGTGAAGATTGAAAAAGTTTGAGAATGTCAAAAGTATGAAACAATTGCTTGGCTTGTCATCGGGGTTGTGCATGATTTAAATACTTTGTGTGATGAAGATAGAGCATAGCCAGACTATATGATTTTGTAGGGATAACTTTCTTTGGCCATGTTATTTTGAGAAGACATGATTGCTTTGTTAGTATGCTTGAAGTATTATTATTTTTATGTCAATATTAAACTTTTATCTTGAATCTTTCGGATCTGAATATTCATACCAAAATTAAGAAGAATTACATTAAAATTATGCCAAGTAGCACTCCACATCAAAAATTCTGTTTTTATCATTTACCTACTCGAGGACGAGCAGGAATTAAGCTTGGGGATGCTTGATACGTCTCCAACGTATCTATAATTTTTGATTGCTCCGTGCTATATTATCTACCATTTTGGACATTATTGGGATTTATTATCCACTTTTATATTATTTTTGGGACTAACCTACTAACCGAAGGCCCAACCCAGAATTGCTGTTTTTTTTGCCTATTTTAGGGTTTCGAAGAAAAGGAATATCAAACAGAGTCCAAACGGAATGAAACCTTCGGGGACGTGATTTTCTCAACGAACAAGACCCAGGAGACTTGGACCCTACGTCAAGAAACAAAGGAGGAGGCCACGAGGTAGGGGCGCGCGCCTGCCCCCCCAGGCGCGCCCTCCACCCTTGTGGGCCCCCTGTTGCTCCCCGGACGTACTCCTTCCTCCTATATAAACATACGTACCCCCAAACGATCAGATACGGAGCCAAAACCCTAATTCCACCGTCGCAAGTTTCTATATCCATGAGATCCCATCTTGGGGCCTGTTCCGGAGCTCCGCCGGAGGGGGCATCGATCATGGAGGGCTTCTACATCATCACCATAGCCCCTCCGATGAAGTGTGAGTAGTTTACCTCAGACCTTCTGGTCCATAGTTATTAGTTAGATGGCTTCTTCTCTCTTTTTAGATCTCAATACAATGTTCTCCCCTCTCTTGTGGAGATCTATTCGATGTAATCTTCTTTTTGTGGTGTGTTTGTTGAGACCGATGAATTGTGGGTTTATGATCAAGTCTATCTATGAACAATATTTGAATCTTCTCTGAATTCTTTTATGTATGATTGGTTATCTTTGCAAGTCTCTTAGAATTATCAGTTTGGTTTGGCCTACTAGATTGATCTTTCTTGCAATGGGAGAAGTTCTTAGCTTTGGTTTCAATCTTGCGGTGTCCTTTCCCAGTGACAGTAGGGGAAGCAAGGCATGTATTGTATTGTTGCCATCAAGGATAACAAGATGGGGTTTTCATCATATTGCATGAATTTATCCCTCTACATCATGTCATCTTGCTTAAGGCGTTACTCTGTTTTCATTAACTTAATACTCTAGATGCATGCTGGATAGCGGTCGATGAGTGGAGTAATAGTAGTAGATGCAGGCAGGAGTCGGTCTACTTGTCTCGGACGTGATGCCTATATACATGATCATGCCTAGATATTCCCATAACTATGCTCAATTCTGTCAATTGCTCAACAGTAATTTGTTCACCCACCGTAGAATACCTATGCTCTTGAGAGAAGCCACTAGTGAAACCTATGGCCCCCGGGTCTATCTTCATCATATTAATCTTCCAATACTTAGTAATTTCCTTTGCTTTTTTACTTTGATTTTATTTTATTTTGCATCTTTATCATAAAAATACCAAAAATATTATCTTATCATATCTATCAGATCTCACTCCCGTAAATGGCCGTGTAGGGATTGACAACCCCTTATCGCGTTGGTTGCGAGGATTTATTTGTTTTGTGCAGGTACGAGGGACTCGCGCATAGCCTCCTACTGGATTGATACCTTGGTTCTCAAAAACTGAGGGAAATACTTACGCTACTTTGCTGCATCATCCCTTCCTCTTCGGGGAAAACCAACGTAGTGCTCAAGAGGTAGCAGCCGAAGGTCGCTGGCGGTTCGAGAAAGATCGTCAATAGTGACTGGCGGGAGGTAGACGAAGGCCATCTGCCCATTCCTTATAGATCAAACGGTTCATAAAAAATCAACTAACCTATTTATTTTTAGTCGACTGTTATCTTGATAGGACCACATTTGGTCGGGTGCTGGAGGAATACCTGCATTTCCTGTGCTCATATATTACAAAATCATACGGAGTAGAATCTAATTTTCTTTGACATGCAATGTTGTAGAGGTATCATATGTCTCCTGTCATTTATTTTTTAGCCACCTGCTATCTGCTAATTTTACAGTGCACTAGTTCTGCACACACTTCACCCATACTCTCACTATTGTGTTTTTATGCAAGGGTATTTCAGACTCTTCCTTCACAAAAGCAGAAAAGAAAAGAGAGAAGGCGCTCCTTCTTGCTTCGCGGGTAGGCAAGACACGTGTTTTCGCTTTAAAGGTTGGACGTTTAACAGATGGAGACGGTAAACGTAGCTCTGGAGTTGATGATCTCGCTCGCCGTGAACTACCATCCTAGGTGCTTGCTTTAACTTCACGGTGTCATATGTGGTTGCATGTTGCATATGGTGTCTAGCTTGTATTCGAAAGGCTGAAGTCAGTCTTTATCAAGATGAGGAAAGATATTTTTTTACATGAACCACCATCCCGGGAGCACCAAAAGACAAATAGCTAGTCAGGGCACTGGCCGAGCCAGTGACAAGCCCAGCACAGACATGCATCACCTGGAAGCCAACTAAAAAACCACGATGGTGGCGAAGTAGCCTGCCTCCCACTCCAACCGGATGTCTAGCTTGTATTGCTTCCAATTTGGTTAAATTGCATCTGCTTAGCTTACACACTATACCTTTGAATATGACATGCCTTCCTGTTTTTGGTACATACTAGTACATCTGTCTATTAACCATGTTCTTACATCAAACTAATGTTCTTGTGTATCCCTCATCAATCACTTATGATGAGGTAGTCAGGCCAGTGGACTACTGTGATAAAAGATCCTCATTTAAAGAATGCAGCGTCAGCCTCCCCACATGATTCTCAAGAAACAACAAGGCTAGATGAAGATAGTGAACATAGCTCTATAGTTGATTACCGCATTTCCCCTAAACTAGCATCGCATGTGCTTGCTCTAACTTGGCAGCGTGATATGTGGTTGCATGTTGCATATGGTGTCTAGATTGTAATTCTTCCAATCTGGTTAAATTGCATGTGCTATTCTGCTTAGTTTATACATTATACCAATTAATGTGACTGATACGTCTCCAACATATCTATAATTTTTGATTGTTCCATGCTATTATATTATCAATCTTGGATGTTTTATATGCATTTATATGCTATTTTATATGATTTTTGGGACTAACCTATTAACCTAGAGCCCAGTGCCAGTTTTTGTTTTTTTCCTTGTTTTTGAGTTTTACAGAAAAGGAATACCAAACAGAGCACAATCGACGTGCCAATTTTTGATGATTTTTTATGGACCAAAAGAAGCCCCCCGAGTAAAAGAGTTGGGCCAGAAGAGTCTCGAGCCTTCCACAAGGGTGGGGGGCGCGCCCCCTATCTCGTTCCCGACGCCAAAATTCCTATAAATACCCAAACCTCCAGAAAATAACCTAGATAGGGAGTTCCGCCGCCGCAAGCCTCTGTAGTCACCAAAAACCAATTAGGACCCTGTTCCAGCACCCTGTCGGAGGGGGAATCCCTCACCAGTGGCCATCTTCATCATCCCGGTGCTCTCCATGATGAGGAGGGAGTAGTTCACCCTCGGGGCTGAGGGTATGTACCAGTAGCTATGTGTTTGATCTCTCTCTCTCTCTCTCTCTATCTCTCTCTCTCTCTCTCTCATGTTCTTGATTCGGCACGATCTTCATGTATCGCGAGCTTTGCCATTATAGTTGGATCTTATGATGTTTCTCCCCCTCTACCTTCTTGTAATGGATTGAATTTCGCCTTTGAAGTTATCTTATCGGATTGAGTCTTTTAGGATTTGAGAACACTTGATGTATGTCTTGCATGTGCTTATCTGTGGTGACAATGGGATATTCACGTGATCCACTTGATGTATGTTTTGGTGATCAACTTGCGAGTTTCGTGACCTTGTGAACTTATGCATAGGGGTTGGCACACATTTTCATCTTGACTCTCCGGTAGAAACTTTGGGGCACTCTTTGAAGTTCTTTGTGTTGGTTGAATAGATGAATCTGAGATTGTGTGATGCATATCGTATAATCATACCCACGGATACTTGAGGTGACATTGGAGTATCTAGGTGACATTAGGGTTTTGGTTGATTTGCGTCTTAAGGTGTTATTCTAGTACGAACTCTAGGATAGATCGAACGGAAAGAATAGCGTCGTGTTATTCTACTACGGACTCTTGAATAGATCGATCAGAAAGGATAACTTTCAGGTGGTTTCGTACCCTACAATAATGTCTTCATTTGTTCTTCGCTATTAGTGACTTTGGAGTGACTCTTTGTTGCATGTTGAGGGATTGTTATATGATCCAATTATGTTATTATTGTTGAGAGAACTTGCACTAGTGAAAGTATGAACCCTAGGCCTTGTTTTGAAGCATTGCAATACCGTTTGTGCTCATTTTTATCATTAGTTACCTTGCTGTTTTTATATTTTCAGATTACAAAAACCTATATCTACCATCCATATTGCACTTGTATCACCATCTCTTCGCCGAACTAGTGCACCTATACAATTTACCATTGTATTGGGTGTGTTGGGGACACAAGAGACTCTTTGCTATTTGGTTGCAGGGTTGTTTGAGAGAGACCATCTTCATCCTACGGCTCCCACGAATTGATGAACCTTAGGTCATCCACTTGAGGGAAATTTGCTACTGTCCTACAAACCTCTGCACTTGGAGGCCCAACAACGTCTACAAGAAGAAGGTTGTGTAGTAGACATCAGTGACATGCCTTCCTGTTTTTAGTACATAGTACATCTGTCTATTAAGCATGTCCTTACATAAAACTATTGTTTTTTTGTATCCCGCATAAATCAATATGACGAGACACCTTTAGTATATGCAGTGTGATATTTGCATCCTTCATATGATTTATAGCATGCACTGCTTGTAATTTGTTGAAATGCCATTTATGATGGGACGCTTTTAACTTGGCAGAGTCATATTGGTTGCATCTTTCATGTGGTGCCTAGCTTGCATTGCTTCTTATTTGTTGAAATGGTTTCTTCTTAGTTTACACAAACCGTTGTGAATATGCCATCACTAGTGCAGAACCGGGCAATAGCACCAGTTCGTAAGGCCCTTTAGTGCCGGTTCGGTAACCGGCACTAAAGTGTGGGCACTAAAGGCCCCCCCTTTAGTACCGGTTCAGCACGAACCGGTGCTAAAGGGCAACCACGTGGCACGAGCTAGCTCCGGGGGCGTGTAGGACATTAGTACCGGTTGGTAACACCAACCGGTACTAAATGTTTGGGTGTGTTTTGGTTTTATTTTTTATTTTTACTTTAATTTTGCGTTTTCAGTTTAATTTAGTGATTTTTTTACATTATAATGAGTTGTTAAATCTTTAGGTGAAAGTACCGCAGATTAGTTTGACTGGATGCATGTGGATCCTAGCTAAGTTATCAAGTATATGCCATATCCATATTATATATACTTGATCACCTAATTAAGTGATCGAGGTAATATGGATATGGCATATACTTGATCACTTAGCTAGAATCCATCTAGTTGAAACTAATCTGCGGTTTCTTTCATAAATGATATAATAACTCATCATCATCATCATATTAATATAAAAACTCTTGCATCATATATATCATCACCAACAACAGTTTTCATAGCTAGCTAAAAATCATCATATAATAGTCATCTCATTACCACTACTTAATCATCATATAGTCATTACCGCTATCTAATCACCACCAACACTAGCTTAAAGAAGAAACATTCACTTGTACCAGAAGCCAAGATATCATCGAGTTCAACATGGTAATGATATTATAAGCATTCATAACACCACAAAAGCAAATCACTCTTTGAGATTAAGTTCAGGACGAAGAACACGGACATGAGAGGACAAGTACTAAGAGCATGAACTAGATAATCACTCTTGCTGCTCTCTCTCAGGTAAAATAGCATAGAACATGTATAGATTTCCTGATTCATCATATTGGAGCATGCAGATGAACCTGTCTCCTAATCGTGGGTTGCGCTTCTGATTGCTGCCCCCTAGTACTTCTCTGCGATCGTTCACAATTTTGCTCCAGTCTTTTACTATCAAGCATTCCTCGCTATTAGAAATCCTGAATGCACTAAAGTGCATTGTAGGATATCTTGGCCGTAAGCTAACAATATTCATGGTACCTTTAGTCTCGATCCAATCAGGCACAACATTCATCGGGAGTCCCTGTTGAAGAACATCATATAGTAACATACTTAGCAATGAAGTTTAGCTTAAGAAAATAATGTATGCAAAAGATGCACTGAGGAGAAATAGTAGAAATATTACCATCTTTCCTAAATATATGTGACCGTAGTTCAGTACGAACATTATTGGTCGCACGTTTTGAGTACTAACATTTCTAAGTGCAGGAAAAAAATTGTCTTGACAGCATCAAGATCCTCAAGCCATGAAACATAATGACTTGTCTCCTTGCAGTTTAGTTCAGCCCCGGGACAGTGGACGGTCCTGTCTACCAAGCGCCGGACATGTTTGCTTGATTGGAAATAAGCTGTCAATATAAATTACTTGTCAACTCTTTTTGAATAAACAATATCGAAGACATAAATATGGTTGAGAAACTCACATAATGGTAGAACTGGAGGCGTCTGCACATTGACCCAGATGTCTCTATTACCTTCAATATCATCTTTCGGACGAATATCAAAGGTGATAACCATATGAGGCTCAAATGCATAAGCTTTGCATAGTGCTTGCCAAGTTTTGCATTCAAAATAGGTGTATGTGTCTGCATTGTATAATTTGACGTTGAAGATATAACCATGCTCGGTCTTCAAGTAAACTCTTTTTACCTCCATAGTTTTGTTAGGACTGAAACCTATCTTATCCAAGACAAAAATTCTTGCATGGCAGAGGATACACTAGTAGAATAGTGAAAAAAATTAAAATTAAAAGTTGAAGCAAATGAAGCATAAGTCATGCTTAATTATGAAAAAAGACTTGTCGTTCTGACTTACTGTATCCACTTCGAAGTTCTCATCCAGCTTGATGCTGAAACGCCTATCATCAACTAGAAAATTTATGCCGCACAGGCCGCGCTGGTCTTCGCAGTATTCACACATAATGAAATCGTGTTCGTCGTCAGACGGCATTCCTATGTTCATAGGTGAAACATTAAACACTTATTAGTTCTATTAATTCAACTAATTCAACTAGTTTTGTTAATTCAACTAGTTCAACTAATTAATTCAACTAATTCAACTAAGAACTTACGAAAAATATACCTAAATAAAGTAGCTCAACTAATTCAACTAACTAGTTCAACTAATTAATTCAACTAATTCAACTAAACTAGTTCTATTAATTTTATTAATAAAAATAAGGTAGCTAGTTCTACATAGTAAAATGTTAATTAGATAATCAAATCTCATATAACTAAATTAAATATATATCTAACATATAATTTATACCTAATTCATCTAACATTTGACATTAATATCTAACATATGTTCATATATAGGTGAAACATTAAACACTTACTAGTTCTATTAATTCAACTAAATAAACTAGCTCTATTAATTCAACTAAGCATTTACTAAAAATAAACTAGTTCTATTAATTTCTTACTAAAATAAAGTAGGTAGTTCTATATAGTAATATTTTGATTAGATCATCAAATCTCATATACCTAAATTTTCTTACTAAAAATAACTAGTTATATTAATTCAACTAAGAATTTACTAAAAATAAACTAGTTATATTAATTTTCTTACTAAAATATATAAAGTAGCTATATATAGTAATATTTTAATTAGATCATCAAATCTCATATACCTAAATTTTCTTACTAAAAATAAACTAGTACTAATTCAACTAGCTAGTTCAACTAAGCATTTACTAAAAATAAACTAGTTATATTAATTCAACTAGTTCAAATAATCTCATATACCTAATTAATCAATATCTAGCTAATTCATCTAACAATTAACATTAATATTTAACTTTTCTATCTAATTCATATCTAACATTTCACATTAATCTAACAATTGACAAAAATAAACTAGTTAAGTTCTATATATAGGTGAAACATTACTAGTTCTATTATTTCAACTAATTCAACTAGTTATATTAATTCAACTAATTCAACTAAGCATTTACTAAAAATAAACTAGTTAGATTAATTCAACTAGTTCAAATCTCATATACCTAATTAATATCTAGCTAATTCATCTAACAATTGACATTAATATTTAAATTTTCTATCTAATTCATATCTAACATTTCACATTAATCTAACATTCTTATCTAGGTAAATCATCTAATTAACAATTTGACATGCATTAATCTAAAAAATAGAAAACAGAAAATAAGTAAAAAAATTGTGTGTGTGTGTGTACGTACGAGCGGGGCAGCGGCGTACGGGCGGCGGCGCGAGACGGCGACGACGGGGACGACGCGAGATGGCGATGACGGGGACGGCGCGACGGGGGCGAGGACAGCTGGGGCGCGCGCGACGACAGGGACGGGGACGGCCCTGGGCGCGCGACGCCAGGGATGGCTGGGGCGCGACGACGGCGATGGGGACGGGGCGCGATACGGGGCGGGGGCGGCGACGAAGACGAACAGGAACTAACTGAAAATTTTCGTAAGTGTTGTATATATAGGAGAGGCCTTTAGTACCGGTTGGAGCCACCAACCGGTACTAAAGGCCAACTTTGGCCAGGCCAAGAGGCGGGAAGAGCAGGCCATTAGTACCGGTTTATGGCTCCAACCGGTACTAAAGACCACCCTTTAGTACCGGGTGGAGCCACCAACCGGTACTAAAGGTGGTGCGCTGCCACCGGCGGTGCACAAAGTTTAGTCCCACCTCGCCGGGTGAAGGGCAGCTACACTGGTTTATAAACCCAGCCGCGGCTGCCCTTTCGAACTCCTCTATAAAGCAGGCTTCTGGGCCTAACTACGGCGCGCTGCCCTATGAGTCTGCTGGGCCTTGTGGGCCTGAAATTGCACGCCCGTGGTCTAGCAGGCCCACAGGGCAGCGCCCCAAATTTTTTATATAGTTTTTTCTTTTCTGTTTTATTTTTTCTTCTATTTATTTCTGAGTAGTTTTTTTTCTTTTCTGCTATATTTATTTTCTTCTATTTATTTTTGAGTAGTTTTTTATATATTTTTTCTTTTTTGCTATAGTTTTTTTCTTTTCTGCTATTTTTTCTTTTCTGCTTTATTTATAAAACATTGAAGTGCCCGTGTAACAGATGAGTTCTCGTCCGAAACCCTGATACTCCGAAAGAAATTGTCCAGTTTGTACACGAAGTGCGTCCAGTTTTTGCCGTGACCCTCTCTACTCTTTCGCACATGCTATGCGGGTGAAATGATGATACCATGCTAAATTTCAACATTTTCACAGTTCATTTTGTAGTGATTTTCAATTTCACGGTCATTTAGCTCTTTAAAAAATTCGGTAAATGACTGAAAAACAACAAATGATGTCAGAACATGCTGGAAATTGATGACGTCGCTTTGAATGATGCATACTGAACACAAGAAGCCCGGAGATCAAATAAGTTATTAAAAATGAAAAAGAGGTGCAATGCTGGTTAATTTTCTTCAAGCCTTTCGGAATAGTGTAAACTGCACTTCACATGGCTCAGTGCAATCTATGCTATTCCGAAAGGCTTGAATCTAAGCAACGTGCAGGTGAGCATTGCGCCTCATCATCATTGTATCTGCACTCACGGCTTATAAACCGCTCATACTCCCTCTCTCTTGGTGAGGTGGGACTAAAAATCAGCTTACTAAGAAACTCTAGTATCGGTTCATGCCATGAACCGGTACTAAAGGTCTTCGTGGGGGCCCCAGCCTGACCACAGCCGCACTGGCCTCATTAGTACCGGTTCGTGGCATGAACCGGTACTAAAGGTTGCCCACGAACCGGTACTAATGATGTCCGCCCACCTAGCCGTTGGAACCGGCACTAATGGTCACATTAGTGCCGGCTTAAATTCAAACCAGCACTAACATGCTTCACATTTGACCCTTTTTCTACTAGTGCATGCCATCCTATTTTTCGTATCATTCCATCCTGGAATCATGTGTTTGCCTTACATCAAAGTAGTGATTGTCACTATCATGCACGAATGAGTTCTGAAGAGTGAATTTTATTGCTTTTTCTTGTCGGTTTTACTTGACAATTCAAAATCAATAAAGCGGAAGGAAGTTAGCAAGGCAGCGGATGATGGTGCTCCTTCCAAACGGAGGGCCTCTACAGATTCTACTCCTCCATCCCCCCAAAATGATTTCCAAGACAACACATGCATAGACACACAACGTAGATGTGTTGGTGATGAGCACGTCTCCCCTTGTACGTGCACCATCACAGGTGCTCCCTCTAACTTGGCACTGTTATATATGGTTGCATGTTATGTATGATGTCTAGCTTGTATTGCTTCTAATTATGTTGAATTTCATCCGCTTACTTTACACATTATACTTGTGACTAAGACACGTGTTCCTATTTCTAGAACATACAATATCTGTCTATCACGCCATGTTCTTACATCAAAGTACTACTGTTGTGTAACCTGCAACAATCACTTATCATAAGACACGTTTGACTTGGGAGTGTGATATAGGTTACATCTCGCATTCTTTTCTAGCTTGTACTACTTCTAATTTGTTGAAATGGCACTTATGACGAGCCAATTTTAACTTGGTAGAGTGATATTCGTTGCATCTTTCATATGGTGTCTAGCTTTCATTGCTTCTAATTTGTTGAAATGCCTTCTCCTTAGTGTACACATCATAAGTTGTGAATATGAAATGCTGTGAATATGCAATGGCACTAATGATGAGAGACCTTTAACTTGATAGTGTGATGTTGTTTGCATATTGCATATGATTTATTTCTTATACTGCTTCACATTTGTTTAAATGACATTTATGATGAGACACTGTTAAGTTGGCACAGCGATATTTGTAGCATCTTTTATATGGTGTCTACCTTCCTTTGCATTCCTTCTAATTTAGTGAAATGTCTTCTGCTTAGTTTACACATCATAGTTCTGGTTATCTCATGTCGTCCTGTTTTTCGTACATATTACATCCTCCTATCTTGATGTATCCCGAGCTTTGCTATTATAGTTGGATCTTATGATGTTTCTCCCCCTCTACTCTCTTTTGATGAATTGAGTTTTCCCTTTAAAGTTATCTTATCGGATTGAGTCTTTAAGTATTTGAGAACACTTGATGTATGTCTTGCATGTGCTTATCTGTGGTGACAATGGGATATTCACGTGATCCACTTGATGTCTGTTTTGGTGATCAACTTGCGAGTTCCGTGACCTTGTGAAGTTATGCATAGGGGTTGGCACACGTTTTCGTCTAGACTCTCCGTTAGAAACTTTGGGGCACGCTTTCAAGTTCTTTGTGTTGGTTG
This sequence comes from Triticum urartu, assembly GCF_003073215.2. Lineage (NCBI taxonomy): Eukaryota > Viridiplantae > Streptophyta > Magnoliopsida > Poales > Poaceae > Triticum > Triticum urartu. Next base: position 256,494,554 of record NC_053022.1, on the reverse strand, counting down.
AATAGATGAATCTGAGATTGTGTGATGCATATCGTATAATCATACCCATAGATACTTGAGGTGACACTGGAGTATCTAGGTGACATTAGGGTTTTGGTTGATTTGCGTCTTAAGGTGTTATTCTAGTACGAACTCTAGGATAGATCGAACGGAAAGAATAGCTTCGTGTTATTTTACTACGGACTCTTGAATAGATCGATCAGAAAGGATAACTTTCAGGTGGTTTCATACCCTACAATAATCTCTTCGTTTGTTCTCTGGTATTAGTGACTTTGGGGTGACTCTTTGTTGCATGTTGACGGATTGTTATATGATCCAATTATGTTATTATTGTTGAGAGAACATGCACTAGTGAAAGTATGAATCCTAGGCCTTGTTTCGAAGCATTGCAATACCGTTTGTGCTCACTTTTATCATTATTTACCTTGCTGTTTTTATATTTTCAGATTACGAAAACCTATATCTACCATCCATATTGCACTTGTATCACCATCTCTTCGCCGAACTAGAGCACCTATACAATTTACCATTGTATTGGGTGTGTTGGGGACACAAGAGACTCTTTGCTATTTGGTTGCAGGGTTGTTTGAGAGGGACCATCTTCATCCTACACCTCCCATGGATTGATAAACCTTAGGTCATCCACTTGAGAGAAATTTTCTACTGTCCTACAAACCTCTGCACTTGGAGGCCCAACAATGTCTACAAGAAGAAGGTTGTGTAGTAGACATCAAGCTCTTTTCTGGCACCGTTGCCGGGGAGGTTAGCGCTTGAAGGTATATATTTTGATCTTGCAATCGAATCTTTTAGTTTCTTGTTTTTTCACTAGTTTAGTCTATAAAAGAAAACTACAAAAAAATGGAATTAAGGTTGCCTCATATGCTTCATCTTTTTAATATCTTTCGTGAAAAATAAGGATTCCGATAATTGTGCCAAAGTGTTAGAAGAAGAATGCATTAAAATGTTTGGCACTAAATCTTTGGATGATGAGCATGATTGCAATGTTGTTAGTATGAATTCTTTGAATATCCATGATGCTAATGATATGCAAAGCCACAAGCTTGGGGATGCTATGTTTGATGAAGATGATATTTTTTGTCCCCCAAGTTTTGATGAGCAAATTTATTATGATGATAGCATCCCCCCTATCTATGATGATTATTGTGATGACATGTATGCTATAGAGAATAATGATAACAATAAACTTGTCATCTTGATTTCAATTTTCAATCCCATGATAGTTATTTTGTTGAGTTTGCTCCCACTTCTATTCACGAGAAGAAATTTGCTTATGTGGAGAGTAATAAAAATTCTATGCTTGTGGCTCATGAAAAGAATGCTTTATGTGATAGTTATATTGTTGAATTCATTCATGATGCTACTGAAAATTATTATTAAGGAGGAATATATGCTTGTAGGAATTGCAATAATATCAAGTTTCCTCTCTATGTGTTGAAAATCTTGAAGTTATGCTTGTTTTGCCTTCCTATGCTAGTTGATTCTTGTGCCAATAAATTGTTTGATCACAAAATCCCTATGCATAGGAAGTGGGTTAGACTTAAATGTGTTAGTAATATGCTTCATGATGCTCTCTTTATGTTTCGATTCTTATCTTTTATGCGAGCATCATTGAAATCATCATGCCTAGCTAAAAGGCATTAAAAAAGTGCTTGTGGGGAGACAACCTAATATTTACCCCTACTGTTTTTGTGTGTTCACATGATTAAGCTACTGTATTAATCATGGTTTATAGCTTTTGTTTCAATAATGTGCCAAGTAAAGCCTTTAGGAACTTCTTGGGTGATTGTTGTTTGATCTTGCTGATAAAAACAGAAAGTATGCGCTCACGAAAGTAATTATTATTTTTTACTAGAGAGCGATAAAATACCAATTCCAACTTCAGTAGATCAATATACTTTTTATCCTGGTCTTCCTGATTTTTCAGAATTTTTGGAGTTACAGAAGTATTCGAATTCTCCATATTGCTACAGACTGTTCTGTTTTTGAAAGATTCTGTTTTCTATGTGTTGTTTGCTTATTTTGATGAATCTATGAGTAGTATCGGAGGGTATGAATATAACACCCACAATGCGGCTATATCTCCCACGTGTCGGGGCATGACTTAGAGGCATAGCCGCATGGTAGTTTTGTCACAAGAGGGGTAATCTTCACACAATCCCATGTACTGAATAAGAAAGGGATAAAGAGTTGGTTTACAATCGTCACTTCACGTAATACATGAATAAAACATACATCATCCAAATACACTCAAAGACCGACTACGGCCAAAATAAAAGAAGACAACCCCAAATGCTAGATCCCCGACCTTCCCAACTGGGCACCACTACTGATCAATCGGAAAAGACACAAAGCAACGATCAAGATCTTCATCGAGCTCCCACTTGAGCTCGGTTGCGTCACCTGCACTGGTATCATCGACACCTGCAACTATTTGGAAGTAACCGTGAGTCACGAGGACTCAGCAATCTCACACCCGCGAGATCAAGACTATTTAAGCTTATGGGTAGGATAGGGTAATGAGGTGGAGCTGCAGCAACCACTAAGCAAATATGGTGGCTAACATACGCAAATGAGAGCGAGAAGAGAAGCACCGCAACAGTCGAGATGCTATAAGTGTGACGCCCGGGTAATCAAGCTACAGTAACCCTCTGGTAATGATGCCACGTCACCTCGATTATTGTTGATAATCTCGTGTTAGCTTCGGAACCAAACCAAATTCAAATTTGAAATAAAGTCAAACTAGAAGAGTTTTCAAAAGTCAAAACTAAAATGTTCTAAATGTAGCAAGTAATTCATAATAAATATTGGTGGAGAAACCAAACCTTTAAAACATGTTTAAATGCTCAAAAGTAATTAATCCAGTGGCTAAAACAACTAAATAAATGACCTTTGTATTTTTTTAAAATCCTAAACTAATTTATTTGGAAGTCAAGCTTTTATGGCAGAGGCTTAATTTACAACACTAATTTAGGCACTAATTATTTATCTTAATAGAGTTAAAATAAATTGGAATTAAAAGAAAAACAGAAAAATAAATAAATAAAAGGAAAACAGACAAAACAAATAAACCCCCCCTCTCCCGTGGGCCTCGGCCCAGCTGGTCTCAGGCCCAACAAGGCCGGCCCACCCCGCACCTCCCTGGACTATATGGCCCTATCCCCCGAAACCCTAAACCGCTACCCACTCCCCCCCACTCGCCCCCCCGCTGGATCTGGATTGAGCCACGATCCCCCCCACTCTCTCCCCCACGAAACCTTCCCACTCCCCTCGCTCCCCTCCCCCCCGTCTGGATCGGGGCGACCGTGCCCCCCCACCCCGCCGACGCCGATGCCGCCCCCCCCCCTCCGCACCTCGCCGGCGTCCCGGTGCCCGCTGCCAACGCCGGACCTTCCGCGCCTCTCCCTCGAGGGATCGACCCGCTCGTTGCACCGGTCGCGTCGCCCATCCCCCCTAGACATCGAGGCTGCCGCCTGGACCTCGCCGGAGCCGCCTCGCCGGAGCGCTCCCTCGCCGGATCTCCTGCACACCGCACGTCTTCCCCGTCCTCCCCCACGAGCCGCTACCCCGAGCCTCGCCGCCCATGTGCCCCTACAAACGCTGGTGAGGCCGCCGGCCCCCGCCTTCCCCTATCCCGCTTCTGTCGCCGACGACCCGCGCCACGTGCAGGCAGCGCCGCTCGCCCGCACACCACTGTCGCCCGCATCGCTCGACCCCGCCGGCAGCGCTAGGTCGCCGACCTCGCCCTGCCACTACTCCTTCCTCCGCCTGCGCCGCTTGTCGCTGCTCACGGCCTCCTCGCCCCGCTCCCTCGACCATCCCACGCCCCGTGCCCCTGCTCCACGGCTGCTGCTGCCTCCTCTACCCACCGCACCCGCCGTGTCGCTACCTCCCCAGGTCACCGTGGCCTCGCCTGTGCTGCTTCCTCGCCGCCTCGGCCGCCTGGCCAGCGCCGTGGCCACCGGCCTCCCCCTGCACCGGCCCCCCCTGCCGGGTCCGCCCGCACTGGCGTGTGCTCGAACGAACGGGTGCTGGACACCCATTGCGCCCATCTCCACCCCAGCACCCGTTAGCCCGAACCGCTGTGGCCCCTTTGGCCCAATGACACAGGGGCCCACGCCCCAGAACTTTATTAAAAAAGAAGAAGAAGAAGAATTAAAATTAAATAAATAATAATTACATTAATTAATTAATCAATAAGTGAATTAATTAAGTTAATTAATCATGTTTAATTAATCTAATTAACTAGTTAGTTTAATTAAATAGTAATTAGTTTAACTAAGACCTAATTAACCTAAACAGTGTATGACAGGTGGGTCCCACTGGACCCACGTGTCAGTTTGACCCAGTCAACTCTGTTGACTGTTGACGTCAGCATGACATCATGCTGATGCCATTAATTTATTTTCGAATTAATTAATCAATTGATTAAATTCCAGAAATTAATAAAATCTTTAGAAAATCATATCTTTTAATCCGTAACTCGGATTAAAATACTTTGTACATGAAAGTTGTTCAGAACGACGAGACGAATTCGAATACGCAGCCCGTTCGTCCGCCACACATCCCTAGCATAGCAAACATGCAACTTTTCCTCTCCGATTCATCTGTCCGAAAACGCGAAACACCGGGGATACTTTCCCGGATGTTTCCCCCCTTCGCCGATATCACCTATCCCTGCGTTAGGTCACCCCTAGCAACGTATTGCCGCGTCTTGCTTTGTGTTACATTTGATTGCTCTGTTATTTATTTTGTTCCCCCTCCGTTACTTCTTTCCGGTAAACTACGAGACTGACGCTGCTGCTGCTACCCAGTACGACTACGGAGTTGACGACCCCTCTCTCTTGCCAGAGCAACCAGGCAAGCCCCCCCTTTGATCACCAGATAACGCCTACTCTTCTCTATACTACTTGCATTAGAGTAGTGTAGCATGTTACTGCTTCCCGTTAATCCTATACTGATGCATAGCCTGTCCTTGCTACTACTGTTGTTACCATTACCTGCTATCCTACTGCTTAGTATAGGATGCTAGTGTTCCATCAGTGGACCTACACTCTTGTCCGTCTGCCATGCTATTCTACTGGGCCGTGATCACTTCGGGAGGTGATCACGGGCATTTACGATATACTTTACACAGTTACATTACCCGTGATACTGTTCGGAGATGGGGGCTGAAGGGGCAGGTGGCTCCATCCCGGTAGAGGTGGGCCTGGGTTCCCGACGGCCCCCGATTGTTACTTTGGGGCAGAGCGACAGGGCAGGTTGAGACCACCTAGGAGAGAGGTGGGCCTGGCCCTAGTCGGCGTTCGTAGATACTTAACATGTTTAACGAGATCTTGGTATTTGATCTGAGTCTGGCCATTTGGTCTATACGCACTAACCATCTACGCGGGAGTAGTTATGGGTATCCCGGCGTCGTGGTATCAGCCGAAGCCTTCGTGACGTCAGCGACTGAGTGGCGCGCGCCGGATTGGACTGGAAGGCCACTAGGCTAGGTCTGCTTTCGGCCGCGTTCGCAACGTGCAGGTGTGCTAAGGGCGATGGGCCCAGACCCCTGGGCGCTTAGGTTTAGACCGGCGTGCTGACCTCTCTGTTGGTCTAGGTGGGGCTGCGACATGTTGATCTTCCGAGGCCGGGCATGACCCAGGAAAGTGTGTCCGGCCAAATGGGATCGAGCGTGTTGGGGTATGTGGTGCACCCCTGCAGGGAAGTTTATCCATTCGAATAGCCGTGATCTTCGGTAACAGGACGACTTGGAGTTGTACCTTGACCTTATGACAACTAGAACCGGATACTAAATAAAACACACCCTTTCTAGTGCCAGATAAAACTGGTGGTCGCTCTCTCACAGGGCGACGAGGGGAGGATCATCGGTTAGGATTATGCTATACGATGCTACTTGGAGGACTTCAGTCTACTCTCTTCTACATGCTGCAAGACGGAGGCTGCCAGAAGCGTAGTCTTCGACAGGATTAGTTATCCCCCTCTTATTCTGGCATTCTGCAGTTTAGTCCACATATGATACCCTTATTCCATTTGATACCCATGCATATGTAGTGTAGCTCCCTGCTTGCGAGTACTTTGGATGAGTACTCACGGTTGCTTTCTCCCTCTTTCCCCCCTATCCCTCCTACCTGGTTGTCGCAACCAGATGCTGGAGCCCAGGAGCCAGACGCCACCGTCGGCGACGACTCCTACTACACCGGAGGTGCCTACTACTACGTGATGCCCGCTGACGACGACCAGGAGTAGTTGGGAGGATCCCAGGCAGGAGGTCTGTGCCTCTTTCGATCTGTATCCCAGTTTGTGCTAGCCTTCTTAAGGCAAACTTGTTTAACTTATGTCTGTACTCAGATATTGTTGCTTCCGCTGACTCGTCTATGATCGAGCTCTTGTATTCGAGCCCTCGAGGCCCCTGGCTTGTAATATGATGCTTGTATGACTTATGTTATTTGTAGAGTTGTGTTGTGATATCTTCCCGTGAGTCCCTGATCTTGATCGTACACGTTTGCGTGTATGATTAGTGTATGGTCAAATCTGGGGCGTCACAAGTTGGTATCAGAGCCGACTGCCTGTAGGAATCCTCCTTTCCAACTCCTTGGCCAAAGTCGAGTCTAGACATTGCAAAACTTTTACTAACATGGCTGTGTGTCTTACGGGCACACGTCGCCATTGGGTGGTAGTAGGATCTTTTATTCCTCGTCTATACCCTGGGACTCCGATATCTCTTCTATTCGGGTTAACTGATTTTACTAAATCTAACATTAGGATCTCGTTATCATTTTCACCCGGAGAGCCCCGTATTTCTGACGATCGCCTGCTGCACCAGAAGATTTCGAAGTTACTCACCGATGTTCTCTCGAGACCTTGTGCCCGTTGCTTTTGCAATTCCCTATCATCGATATATCCCTACGGATAAATACATACACTTGTCGTTCTTACCTCTATTCTCGGCTGCTCTTGTTATTACAAGATACACCGAAGTTCTCTCTAGTGACCCGAGAATACTTTGTGGCTACTGCCTTGCAGTTCTTTGCCACCTGAATACCCCTACGGATAATTTCTCGCACTCATCGAGTATCCGCTCATCCCAAGTTGATTCTGGTATTTCACAAAAGCTTTTGAAATACCATTCGATCTTCCGAAGATCCTCAACAACCTATTTCTCTTGAAATTCTTGGTTGCTTACATTGGGATTAAATCCTATAGGTCTGGTAATCTTATTGGCATCCTTTGTCATTATCATTTTAAGTCTGTTGATCCAATATGATGTGAATGCTCTCAAACCTCAGTCATATCCTAGAATTCATCCTTCCAGCTCAGACGTCATTTTAAACCTGAGCTGGTCCCGACCAGTCGGATTGCCATTGATTGTACCCCTAAGTCTATGCAACTTATCCATCCTTAAGTCAGAGCGGTTGCTTCTGATCCCTTGATCGGAAATCATGATCCTTTTGCATTTGAACTTTGAATTAGTCAGGTGTTTCTATAATCAGATCTCCTTGCATTCTTCTTCCTCTGGTTGAGTACCGATGCTCACATCATATCCCTTGTGGACCATCGGTTCCTTTGTTAGATTTTATCCGACAGTGTGCTTCATATTGAATAACCTTGTGAGCCTTTGCATGGGTATATAATGCCTTTGGTAAATTGTATCATCTGTTTTTGAACAATGCTCTACTTTCGAGCTTGTATTATCTACTCTGAAGTTTGTGGTATATGTTCCTAAGATGCCCTGATGTGTTGGACCTACGCCTTCCCTAATCCGCGTGAACCTGAAATATTACACGGGTCATACTTATCTGGTATTGCACCAGGTAAAAACTTTCAACAACTAATGTCATTTTCGAAATACGAGAGGAGAATGAAAGGTTATGCGTTGAACAAGTGGGAGTCGACCTTGAACCCTGTGTTCATGCCCATGGACATGATGTATACCTTATCATGGAAGCTTCTCTTAAAATAATTATCCCCTTGTTATAAATTCATCTTGTATCCATGGACGTGGTTCCGACCATGTTCCTCCTTGATTCCGTTTCTCGTGCAAGTTTGAACCCTTACCTTCTGCAGAGCAACACCCTAGTCCAACCTCTACCTTGATCTGTCGTCGAGTATTACCCCCCTGGTATCTCAAGATTATCATGGAACTGCATAACTTCTTACGAGTTCTTCATCTAGTGCTACATTCTCATTGATTCCAATTTTTCATGGGCTCTGAGTTATTTAACACTGAAAGACATCGATAACTGGATCGAGTCTGCACTGCGATTCAACAACTCTTAGTAATCTTCAATGCTTACGAGTTTGTACTCGATAGTGTCATTCCCAGCTGATTGACTACATCATCATCGTCAGGCTGACTGCTTGACCATTCTACCTATGTCCTTCATCCTCGGGACACAATCCCGACAGTGCTCTAAGCTTACATCAAACCTTCACCATCATATTGTTTGTCTTGAGAGACAACTCTGAATTCTGAGATCGCATCTTATCTATGGTTATAATAACCTTTTGCTTCACCATTCCCTTGGCTTGATGTCATCGCCGAGCGATTGCATCCTCATGGAGCCTCTCGACAAGAATTGTCATGATCATCGTCAACATTTCGAGCTCCTCAAGGATATCAATTGAATTCCTGATGAGAAATACCATCCTTGCCCTCGATGATTTGTGTTATCATCGACCACTCGATTGCCTTCCGTTCAACACAAACTTGTTCGTGTTTTGTGTTATACCTTGAGATCCTTGCTATCCAGCATTTGTTCTCCTTTACCTTTGAGTGTTGCCATCTTTTATGTCAAGAATGTTGTGAGAATTTCACCACCTCTTAAGAATTCTTGGTATCGTGATACTTCTCACCATCACCATACTTTCTTGGTCCTCGTGTTGATTCCAACCGGGGTACCAACAAGTGAACGGTGTTGTTTGGATTCTGCACTTCTAGCAACCCTATTGCTTTGAAGTTAATGGTCGGCCGTTCGTTCTTAGACTATTGATTATTGAATCACCATTCTGACATTGGTCATGCAACCCAACCCATATTTTGGGCGCACCTTTCAACCAATGTTTAAATGTGTATGTTTTCCGTGAGCATACTCCCTTATATCATTTGATCTGACAAATGTTATCTCCTTGTTCACTTAATTGTGGAAATCCATCTTTTGGAAATCTCGATGAATTGCCATTGAGTTCACCAGACACCTCCTTGTCCTCTCCTTGGATTAATGATGAACTCTTGTTAACGAAAATCACTTCATAGTTCATTTCCCGAGAATCTTACAATGTCGTCTCATCAATTTGTTTTGCACCTTTCCTTCTCAAACATTCTGAGTCTGAGTTATCCTGACACCAATCAGATCTGAATCTCGGTCAGATATGATGATTGGAACATATTTCCAAGAGTTATAATAATGGTCTTTATGTGACCCGGTAAGGTGTTGTCATGCCTAGCACACCTGGCCGAAGGCCCTATTGTTATAGTTTCCTTTTCAGCAAGGCTATCCTTTCTTCCATGAGGAAATTGTAAGACTTATTCTATAGGTTGTTCCTAATGGATCCTTTTTGTTTCCAAAGTCTGATCCTCACCTGTTGACCATGTCAATGCTATCTCGAAGCATGTCTATGCTACTCTGATTTTCAATAAGAACATTTGAAGCACCATGCTAAATGTTGTTGAAATTAACCAAACACCGTTGTATGGGTATTGTCATGAAATTTCTTTCCCCTTTCCTAAAGAGTTTTTATTATATCCTGCCAAGGATATCATGCTCTGCTTGTCCTTGGGGAGGATATACCCCTGATATATGTGTTTAAACACATTTTCCTTTCCATTATTTGGTTTAAGCTTTCTTGTGATCTATATGATCTAAGCAGTAATATTCTCCTGCTTATGTGTATACCTCGGTGTACAATTCTGACAGCAAGACCCTGTTACTGTTGTTGATGACATTTCGGTAGCCACCGATGGACGGGAACCTTGCCTACCCGCCTCATTTTCGTCCCTCGCCCTTGGTATCAATGTTGTTGCCGACATAACTGACAGACTATCCTCTGACATGCCTTGCTTACACGATCGTGCAAGATGTCACCGACCTTCCTACTTTTAACCACATGGTGGGCCCATAACCCAAAGTTCCACGGGATCGAAACCTGACTCTCCGGTACCCCCGGTTTCCAAAGTTATTCCTCATGCGAGGCGTCATAAGTAATTCACGGGCCACCTGCCTAGTGATCTGTTCTGGTATCAGACGCTATACTTACTCTCGCCGCTCTGAACCCCTGTCTCACTCTGGTTCAGACTTCGAGCAACAATCTATCCTCTTGGAACCTCTTATGGTACCTTCGTACCTTACTCTCGATGTATTTTATATGTTCAACTCGAGAGATAATCTTATGCTCATTCATAGGTTAACCCCAGATGGTTTTCCTCATAAACATTCTGTCGTGACTGAGCTGCCCCTTACCTATTCGTAAGTACGTTGGAGTGCCTGAAGAAAAGGACGACTTCACCATAATGACCTGAAGCATAGAAATGAAGACATCAATATAATGGATCGACCACTTCGAGAAGAGCAACCAAGAACGAAAAGATTCATTAGAATTTCGCAACCAAATCCCTTCCCCCTTACTCCCGATCCTAAATCTCGGGACGAGATTTCTTGTAGTGGAGGAGAATTGTGACGCCCGGGTAATCAAGCTACAGTAACCCTCTGGTAATGATGCCACGTCACCTCGATTATTGTTGATAATCTCGTGTTAGCTCGAAACCAAACCAAATTCAAATTTGAAATAAAGTCAAACTAGAAGAGTTTTCAAAAGTCAAAACTAAAATGTTCTAAATGTAGCAAGTAATTCATAATAAATATTGGTGGAGAAACCAAACCTTTAAAACATGTTTAAATGCTCAAAAGTAATTAATCCAGTGGCTAAAACAACTAAATAAATGACCTTTGTATTTTTTTAAAATCCTAAACTAATTTATTTGGAAGTCAAGCTTTTATGGCAGAGGCTTAATTTACAACACTAATTTAGGCACTAATTATTTATCTTAATAGAGTTAAAATAAATTGGAATTAAAAGAAAAACAGAAAAAATAAATAAATAAAAGGAAAACAGACAAAACAAATAAACCCCCCCTCTCCCGTGGGCCTCGGCCCAGCTGGTCTCAGGCCCAACAAGGCCGGCCCACCCCGCACCTCCCTGGCCTATATGGCCCTATCCCCCGAAACCCTAAACCGCTACCCACTCCCCCCCCACTCGCCCCCCCGCTGGGATCTGGATTGAGCCACGATCCCCACTCTCTCCCACGAAACCTTCCCACTCCCCTCGCTCCCTCCCCCCCGTCTGGATCGGGGCGACCGTGCCCCCCACCCTGCCGACGCCGATGCCGCCCCCCCTCCGCACCTCGCCGGCGTCCCGGTGCCCGCTGCCAACGCCGGACCTTCCGCGCCTCTCCCTCGAGGGATCGACCCGCTCGTTGCACCGGTCGCGTCGCCCATCCCCCCTAGACATCGAGGCTGCCGCCTGGACCTCGCCGGAGCCGCCTCGCCGGAGCGCTCCCTCGCCGGATCTCCTGCACACCGCACGTCTTCCCCGTCCTCCCCCACGAGCCGCTACCCCGAGCCTCGCCGCCCATGTGCCCCTACAAACGCTGGTGAGGCCGCCGGCCCCCGCCTTCCCCTATCCCGCTTCTGTCGCCGATGACCCGCGCCACGTGCAGGCAGCGCCGCTCGCCCGCGCACACCACTGTCGCCCGCATCGCTCGACCCCGCCGGCAGCGCTAGGTCGCCGACCTCGCCCTGCCACTACTCCTTCCTCCGCCTGCGCCGCTTGTCGCTGCTCACGGCCTCCTCGCCCCGCTCCCTCGACCATCCCACGCCCCGTGCCCCTGCTCCACGGCTGCTGCTGCCTCCTCTACCCACCGCACCCGCCGTGCCGCTACCTCCCCAGGTAACCGTGGCCTCGCCTGTGCTGCTTCCTCGCCGCCTCGGCCGCCTGGCCGGCGCCGTGGCCACCGGCCTCCCCCTGCACCGGCCCCCCCTGCCGGGTCCGCCCGCACTGGCGTGCGCTCGAACGAACGGGTGCTGGACACCCATTGCGCCCATCTCCACCCCAGCACCCGTTAGCCCGAACTGCTGCGGCCCCTTTGGCCCAATGACACAGGGGCCCACGCCCCAGAACTTTATTAAAAAAAGAAGAAGAATTAAAAATAAATAAATAATAATTACATTAATTAATTAATCAATAAGTGAATTAGTTAAGTTAATTAATCATGTTTAATTAATCTAATTAACTAGTTAGTTTAATTAAATAGTAATTAGTTTAACTAAGACCTAATTAACCTAAACAGAGTATGACAGGTGGGTCCCACTGGACCCACGTGTCAGTTTGACCCAGTCAACTCTGTTGACTGCTGACGTCAGCATGACATCATGCTGATGCCATTAATTTATTTTCGAATTAATTAATCAATTGATTAAATTCTAGAAATTAATAAAAATCTTTAGAAAATCATATCTTTTAATCCGTAACTCGGATTAAAATATTTTCAACATGAAAGTTGCTCAGAACGACGAGACGAACCCGGATACGCAGCTCGTTCGTCCGCCACACATCCCTAACCTATCGAACTCGCAACTTTCCCCTCCGGTTCACCGGTCCAAAAACGCGAAACACGGGGATACTTTCCCGGATGTTTCCCCCCTTCGCCGATATCACCTATCCCTGCGTTAGGTCACCCCTAGCAACGTATTGCCGCGTCTTGCTTTGTGTTACATTTGATTGCTCTGTTATTTATTTGTTCCCCCTCCGTTACTTCTTTCCGGTACTACCGAGACCGACGCTGCGCTGCTACCCAGTACGACTACGGAGTTGACGATCCCTCTCTCTTGCCAGAGCAACCAGGCAAGCCCCCCCTTTGATCACCAGATATCGCCTACTCTTCTCTATACTGCTTGCATTAGAGTAGTGTAGCATGTTACTGCTTCCCGTTAATCCTATACTGATGCATAGCCTGTCCTTGCTACTACTGTTGTTACCATTACCTGCTATCCTACTGCTTAGTATAGGATGCTAGTGTTCCATCAGTGGCCCTACACTCTTGTCCGTCTGCCATGCTATACTACTGGGCCGTGATCACTTCGGGAAGTGATCATGGGCATATACTATACACTTTATACTGTTACATTACTTGTGATGCTGTTCGGAGATGGGGGCTGAAGGGGCAGGTGGCTCCATCCCGGTAGAGGTGGGCCTGGGTTCCCGACGGCCCCCGACTGTTACTTTGTGGCGGAGCGACAGGGCAGGTTGAGACCACCTAGGAGAGAGGTGGGCCTGGCCCTGGTCGGCGTTCGCGGATACTTAACACGCTTAACGAGATCTGGGTATTTGATCTGAGTCTGGCCATTTGGTCTATACGCACTAACCATCTACGCGGGAGTAGTTATGGGTATCCCGGCGTCGTGGTATCAGCCGAAGCCTTCGTGACGTCAGCGACTGAGTGGCGCGCGCCGGATTGGACTGGAAGGCCACTAGGCTAGGTCTGCTTTCGGCCGCGTTCGCAACGTGCAGGTGTGCTAAGGGCGATGGGCCCAGACCCCTGGGCGCTTAGGTTTAGACCGGCGTGCTGACCTCTCTGTTGGTCTAGGTGGGGCTGCGACGTGTTGATCTTCCGAGGCCGGGCATGACCCAGGAAAGTGTGTCCGGCCAAATGGGATCGAGCGTGTTGGGGTATGTGGTGCACCCCTGCAGGGAAGTTAATCTATTCGAATAGCCGTGATCTTCGGTAACAGGACGACTTGGAGTTGTACCTTGACCTTATGACAACTAGAACCGGATACTTAATAAAACACACCCTTCCAAGTGCCAGATACAACCGGTGATCGCTCTCTCACAGGGCGACGAGGGGAGGATCATCGGTTAGGATTATGCTATGCGATGCTACTTGGTGAGGACTTCAGTCTACTCTCTTCTACATGCTGCAAAGAGAGGCTGCCAGAAGCGTAGTCTTCGACAGGATTAGCTTATCCCCTCTTATTCTGGCATTCTGCAGTTCAGTCCACATATGATACCCTTATTCATTTGATACCCATGCATATGTAGTGTAGCTCCTTGCTTGCGAGTACTTTGGATGAGTACTCACGGTTGCTTTCTCCTCTTTCCCCCTATCCCTTCTCTGGTTGTCGCAACCAGATGTTGGAGCCCAGGAGCCAGACGCCACCGTCGACGACGACTCCTACTACACCGGAGGTGCCTACTACTACGTGCCCGCTGACGACGACCAGGAGTAGTTTAGGAGGATCCCAGGCAGGAGGCCTGCGCCTCTTTCGATCTGTATCCCAGTTTGTGCTAGCCTTCTTAAGGCAAACTTGTTTAACTTATGTCTGTACTCAGATATTGTTGCTTCCGCTGACTCGTCTATGATCGAGCTCTTGTATTCGAGCCCTCGAGGCCCCTGGCTTGTAATATGATGCTTGTATGACTTATTTTATTTGTAGAGTTGTGTTGTGATATCTTCCCGTGAGTCCCTGATCTTGATCGTACACGTTTGCGTGTATGATTAGTGTACGATTAAATCGGGGGCGTCACAATAAGTGATCAAGAAGTCATCCTGAATCTACTTACGTTCAAGCATAACACAAAGAACCATGTTGACCTCCCGGACTCCGCCGAGAAGAGACCATCACGGTTACACACGCGGTTGATGCATTTTAATTAAGTCACGTGTCAAGTTCTCTACAATCGGACATTAACAAATTCCCATCTGCCACAAAACTGCGGGCACGACTTTCGAAAGTTTAAACCCTGCAAGGGTGTCCCAACTTAGCCCATCACAAGCTCTCACGGTTAATGAAGGATATTCCTTCTCCCAGGAAGACCCGATTAGTCTCGAAATCCCGGTTACAAGACATTTCGACAATGGTAAAACAATACCAGCAAAGCCGCCCGATGTACCGACAAATCCTGATAGGAGTCGCACGTATCTCGTTCTCAAGGCACACCAGATGAGCAAGACGTCGGGTTGGCATAGACCCTGGTTGCCCAGGGGGCCCCAGACATCGCCCAATTCGGACCAACACTTAGAGAAGCACTGGCCCGGGGGGGGGGGGGGGTGGGGATTAAATAAAGATGACCCTCGGGCTCGCGAAAACCCAAGGGAAGGATATAGGTTGTTAGGCAAATGTAAAACCAAGGTTGGGCCTTGCTGGAGGAGTTTTATTCAAAGCGAACTGTCAAGGGGTTCCCATAACACCCTACCGCGTAATGAACACAAAATGAAGGAACATAACACTGGTATGACGGAAACTAGGGCGGCAAGAGTGGAACAAAACACCAGGCATAAGGCCGAGCCTTCCACCCTTTACCAAGTATATAGATGCATTAGTTAAATAAGATACATTGTGATATCCCAACATATCCATGTTCCAACAAGGAACAAACTTCAGCTTCACCTGCAACTAGCAATGCTATAAGAGGGGCTGAGCAAAAGCGGTAGCATAGCCAAACAACGGTTTGCTAGGATGGTTGACAAAGGTTAGAGGCTATCATGGCAATTTGGGAGGCTTGATATAACATGTGGTAGGTAACGCGACATAGTGATAGAGCGAACAACTAGCAAGCAAAGATAGAAGTGATTTTGAGGGTATGATCATCTTGCCCGAGATCCCTCAAGGAAGAAGAACGAGTCCATGAAGAAGACAAACAGACGTAGTCAAACGGATCCTCACAAACGCAATGTTATCGGAACTAACATGAAGAAGCAACACTGGAAAAGAGCAAACATCATGGTGAACAGCCATCACATAAACATGGCAGGATGCGCAACCAAGTATGATGCGTGTCCGGTTTAAAGAGGCATGGCATGGCAAAGTGCAACAAGCAACACTACAAATTAAGTGGAGCTCAATATGCAACGAGTTGCATATTGATGAAACACCACATGACTTATTTAGTTCTCTCTCGGTTATGTACCCAACAATATTAAATGTTATTAAACATGGCAAGGGGTGAATCATAAGTAAACTAACTATCTAGTCAAGTTCAAATGAGGCCGGAAATAACAAACAACAATTCCAGAAAATCCTCATATGCAAATTTGAGAGTTGGTACTGTTCTGCCCTAAACCATGTTTTAGAGTTGTTAAACATGCAAAGTAAAGCCA
Source organism: Triticum urartu (assembly GCF_003073215.2). Lineage (NCBI taxonomy): Eukaryota > Viridiplantae > Streptophyta > Magnoliopsida > Poales > Poaceae > Triticum > Triticum urartu. The sequence goes on along the minus strand of NC_053022.1, from coordinate 256,478,377 downwards.
CCATGTTAATCTATGGATTTTTCTACCCCATTTACATATAAAGTTTATTAAATTTGGACCGACGGTTAATTAGTTTGAATTAAATCATTTTAACATGGCAATATGGAAAATAAAAACAAACAACATTTTAAACATGCTTGAAAGTTTGACATTATTAATCTAGACAAAATTCTAAACATTTTACATATATAATTTGTTTTAGTATGATGCACCGTTTGTGAGTTATTAAATGCATGATGCTTGGGGGGTTTTCTGTAAAACTGCAGCATCTGGAAAATTGCTAAAATCGGAACAGAGGAAAAAACACGCATCGGGCCGAAACTGCAAACTGCTGGGGCGCTCGCCATGGGCTTTGGCCCGATTCGGCAGAGGCAGCAGGACGCGGGGGGAAGGTGGGCTGGCTGGGGCGCACTGGATCCTAGGCACGGCTCAGGGCGGAGGCAAGCGATGCAGCAGGCCCGTGGCCCAGGTGCGGGGAGGAAGCGGTCAAGGCGACGAGCGGGACGAGTGAGGCACGCGGACGCCGGCGGCGGTCCACGACGAGGCGGCAGCGACGCTTGAAGGTGCAGGGACATTGAGGAACAGAACGGGGCAGCACGAAGCGGATCTGGACGGTGGGGTCGAGCAGGACGACGACGGCTCATCTCCAGCGGCTCCGGTCGATGGTGAGATCCATGGCGGCGGCAGCGGTTCCCTGTGGCAACAGACGGAGGGAGAGAGCTGGTGAGGGGAGGAAGGGAAAGGGAATGGAGAGAGGGGGGTCGAGCAGCATCACGACCTGGCCGAAGGTGGTCGCCGGGAGCGACTCCTGCGAGTCGGCGGGAAGGAGCGGACGCGTGGTCGGGGTCGAGGGGCTCCTCCCCTTGATCCAAATCAGGAGTGAGGGAGCGGGAGGCACGGGGCAATCGGGCCCAGGGCGGCCTGGGGCGGGCCTCCCGTGGGCTTTGCGGGCCGCGGCAGTGGGAGCCGGTTGGGGGCGACGTGGCAGCAGCGGAGAGGCTGAGGGTGGCGGCGCTGGACGAAGGTTGTCCACTGGCGGCACGCTAAGTGGCGGAGGTGGGCTGGCGGCACCGGATCCGAGGAAGGAGGCTAGGGGGTAGGGTTAGGACTAGGTTTCCAAATCTGGCAAGGGGAGGTGTTTAAATAGGCAGGGGCTAGGGTTTGGTGGGTTTGAGACCGTTTTGGAGCCGTACGATCACCATCGGACAGTCCGGAGTGGAGGGGAAGTGTAGGAGGGCTAGATGGGCTGTGTTGACGTGTTGGGCTGAGAAGAGAGAGGTTGGAGTGCAGCCCGACGACGGTTTCCGGAGACCGAAAACGTCCGACGATTTGACCGACTATATTGTCGCTATAGTTATCCGTTGAGGCATCACACGAACTCCGAATGCGATGGAACTTGGCAGGCGGCCTATCAACACTATACCAACACCGCATGCCAACTTTCAACCCATTCCGAGAACATTTTCTGGCCACTTATAAAATACTATTTCAGACATGCCGCGGGCGCGTGCGAGTGTGTCTGGGCTCAGAACGGACAACGGAGAGAACTGGGGGAAACCAGACGGATGCAAATTTTGAAAACATGCAGATGCAATGCAGAAGATGACATGGCAAGATGCAACATCCAAGCAAATGACATGGCAACAACGCGCGAAATTGGAAGCCACTTGGCGCAATGGTCTCGGGGCGTTACAATGAACCATAGAGAAGATGGAATATAGTAGATATTACACCAATATGAATTTAGAATGAGTTCACCACAGTACCAAAAGTGGTGATTTATTTTCATGTACTAACGGAGCTTATGAGTTTTCTGTTGAGTTTTGTGTTGTGAAGTTTTCAAGTTTTGGGTAAAGATTCGATGGACTATGGAATAAGGAGAGGCAAGAGCCTAAGCTTGGGGATGCCCAAGGCACCCCAAGGTAATATTCAAGGACAACCAAGAGCCTAAGTTTTGGGATTCCCCGGATGGCATCCCCTCTTTCGTCTTTGTTCATCGGTAACTTTACTTGGAGCTATATTTTTATTCACCACACGATATGTGTTTTGCTTGGAGCGTCATTTTATTTTTTGTTTTGCTTGCTGTTTGAATAATATCCCAAGATCTGAAATTATTAAATGTTAGAGAGTCTTCACATAGTTACATAATTATTCAACTACTCATTGATCTTCACTTATATCTTTCGAAGTAGTTTGTCGTTTGCTCTAGTGCTTCACTTATATCTTTTTAGAGCACAGTGGTGGTTTTATTTTATAGAAATTATTGATCTCTCATGCTTCACTTATATTATTTTGAGAGTCTTTTAGAACAGCATGATAATTTTCTTTGGCTATAAAACTAGTCCTAATATGATGGGCATCCAAGATGGGTATAATAAAAACTTTCATATAAAGTGCGTTGAATACTATGAGAAGTTTGATGCTTGATGATTGTTTTGAGACATGAGGATGGTGATATTAGAGTCATGCTAGTAAAGTAATTGTGAATTTGAGAAATACTTGTGTTGAGGTTTGCAAGTCCCGTAGCATGCACGTATGGTAACCGTTGTGTAACAAATTTGAAGCATGAGGTGTTTCTTTGATTGTCCTCCTTATGAGTGGCGGTCGGGGAAGAGTGATGGTCTTTTCCTACCAATCTATCCCCTAGGAGCATGCGCGTAGTGCTTGGTTTTGATTACTTGTAGATTTTTGCAATAAGTATGTGAGTTCTTTATGACTAATGTTGAATCCATGGATTACATGCACTCTCACCCTTCCATCATTGCTAGCCTCTTCGGTACCGTGCATTGCCCTTTCTCACCTCGAGAGTAGGTGCAAACTTCGCCGGTGCATCCAAACCCCGTGATATGATACGCTCTATCACACATAAGCCTCCTTATACCTTCCTGAAAACAGCCACCATACCTACCTATTATGGCATTTCCATAGCCATTCCGAGATATATTGCCATGCAACTTTCCACCATTTCATTTATTATCACACGGTTCATCATTGTCATATTGCTTTGCATGATCATGTAGTTGACATTGTATTTGTGGCAAAGCCACCGATCATTATTCTTTCATACATGTCACTCTTGATTCATTGCACATCCTGGTACACCGCCGGAGGCATTCATATAGAGTCATATTTTGTTCTAGTATCGAGTTATAATTTTTGAGTTGTAAATAAATAGAAGTGTGATGATCATCATTATTAGAGCAGTGTCCTGTGTGAGGAAAAAAAGAGAAAGGCCAAATAAAAAAAGGCCCAAAGAAAAGAGAGAAAAGGAGAGAAGGGGCAATGTTACTATCCTTTTTCCACACTTGTGCTAAAAAGTAGCACCATGATCTTCATGATAGAGAGTCTCTTATTTTGTCACTTTCATATACTAGTGGGAATTTTTATTATAGAACTTGGCTTGTATATTCCAACAATGGTCTTCCTCAAAATGCCCTAGGTCTTCGTGAGCAAGCAAGTTGGATGCACACCCACTTAGTTTCTTTTGTTGAGCTTTCATACATTTATAGCTCTAGTGCATCCTATGCATGGCAATCCCTACTCCTCGCATTGACATCAATTGATGGGAATCTCCATAGCCCGTTGATTAGCCGCGTCGATGTGAGACTTTCTCCTTTTTTGTCTTCTCCACACAACCTCCATCATCATATTCTATTCCACCTATAGTGCTATGTCCATGGCTCACGCTCATATATTGCGTGAAAGTTGAAAAAGTTTGAAAAGGCTAAAGTATGAAACAATTGCTTGGCTTGTCATCGGGGTTGTGCATGATGGGAGCATTTTGTGTGACGAAAATGAAGCATGGACAAACTATATGATTTTGTAGGGGTGAGCTTTCTTTGGCTATGTTATTTTGAGAAGACATAATTGCTTGGTTAGTATGCTTGAAGTATTTTTTGTCAATATTAAACTTTTGTCTTGAATCTTTCGGATCTGAATATTCTTGCCACAATAGAGAAGATTACATTGATGAATATGTTAGGTAGCATTCCACATCAAAAATTCTGTTTTTATTATTTACCTACTCGAGGACGAGCAGGAATTAAGCTTGGGGATGCTTGATACGTCTCCAACGTATCTATAATTTTTTATTGTTCCATGCTATTATATTATCAATCTTGGATGTTTTATATACATTTATATGCTATTTTATATGATTTTTGGGACTAACCTATTAACCTAGAGCCTAGTGCCAGTTTCTATATTTTCCTTATTTTTGAGTTTTACAGAAAAGGAATACCAAACGGAGTCCAATTGACGTGCCAATTTTTCATGATTTTTTTGGACCAAAATAAGCCCCAAAGTAAAAGAGTTGGGCCAGAAGAGTCCCGAGCCTTCCACGAGGGTGGGGGCGCGCCCTACCCCCTTGGACGCGCCCCCTATCTTGTGGACGACTCAGAGACCCCCCTGACTTGTTCCCGATGCCAAAAATTCCTATAAATACCCAAACCTCCAGAAAATAACCTAGATGGGGAGTTCCGCCGCCGCAAGCCTCGGTAGCCACCAAAAACCAATCGGGACGCTGTTCCGGCACCCTGCCGAAGGGGGGATCCCTCGCCGGTGGCCATCTTCATCATCCCGACGCTCTCCATGACGAGAAGGGAGTAGTTCACCCTCGGGGCTGAGGGTATGTACCAGTTCCTATGTGTTTGATCTCTCTCTATCTCTCTCTCGTGTTCTTGATTAGGCACGATCTTGATGTATCGCGAGCTTTGCTATTATAGTTGGATCTTATGATGTTTCTCCCCCTCTACTCTCCGGTAGAAACTTTGGGGCACTCTTTGAAGTTCTTTGTGTTGGTTGAATAGATGAATCTGAGATTGTGTGATGCATATCGTATAATCATACCCACGGATACTTGAGGTGACATTGGAGTATCTAGGTGACATTAGGGTTTTGGTTGATTTGCGTCTTAAGGTGTTATTCTAGTACGAACTCTAGGATAGATCGAACGGAAAGAATAGCGTCGTGTTATTCTACTACGGACTCTTGAATAGATCGATCAGAAAGGATAACTTTCAGGTGGTTTCGTACCCTACAATAATGTCTTCATTTGTTCTTCGCTATTAGTGACTTTGGAGTGACTCTTTGTTGCATGTTGAGGGATTGTTATATGATCCAATTATGTTATTATTGTTGAGAGAACTTGCACTAGTGAAAGTATGAACCCTAGGCCTTGTTTTGAAGCATTGCAATACCGTTTGTGCTCATTTTTATCATTAGTTACCTTGCTGTTTTTATATTTTCAGATTACAAAAACCTATATCTACCATCCATATTGCACTTGTATCACCATCTCTTCGCCGAACTAGTGCACCTATACAATTTACCATTGTATTGGGTGTGTTGGGGACACAAGAGACTCTTTGCTATTTGGTTGCAGGGTTGTTTGAGAGAGACCATCTTCATCCTACGGCTCCCACGAATTGATGAACCTTAGGTCATCCACTTGAGGGAAATTTGCTACTGTCCTACAAACCTCTGCACTTGGAGGCCCAACAACGTCTACAAGAAGAAGGTTGTGTAGTAGACATCAGTGACATGCCTTCCTGTTTTTAGTACATAGTACATCTGTCTATTAAGCATGTCCTTACATAAAACTATTGTTTTTTTGTATCCCGCATAAATCAATATGACGAGACACCTTTAGTATATGCAGTGTGATATTTGCATCCTTCATATGATTTATAGCATGCACTGCTTCTAATTTGTTGAAATGCCATTTATGATGGGACGCTTTTAACTTGGCAGAGTCATATTGGTTGCATCTTTCATGTGGTGTCTTGCTTGCATTGCTTCTTATTTGTTGAAATGGTTTCTTCTTAGTTTACACAAACCGTTGTGAATATGCCATCACTAGTGCAGAACCGGGCAATAGCACCAGTTCGTAAGGCCCTTTAGTGCCGGTTTGGTAACCGGCACTAAAGTGTGGGCACTAAAGGCCCCCCCTTTAGTACCGGTTCAGCATGAACCATTGCTAAAGGGCAACCACGTGGCACGAGCCAGCTCCGGGGGCGTGTAGGACATTAGTACCGGTTGGTAACACCAACCGGTACTAAATGTTTGGGTGTGTTTTGGTTTTATTTTTTATTTTCACTTTTATTTTGTGTTTTCAATTTAATTTAGTGATTTTTTTACATTATAATGAGTTGTTAAATCTTTAGGTGAAAGTACCGCAGATTAGTTTGACTGGATGCATGTGGATCCTAGCTAAGTTATCAAGTATATGCCATATCCATATTATATATACTTGATCACCTAATTAAGTGATCGAGGTAATATGGATATGGCATATACTTGATCACTTAGCTAGAATCCATCTAGTTGAAACTAATCTGCGGTTTCTTTCATAAATGATATAATAACTCATCATCATCATCATATTAATATAAAAACTCTTGCATCATATATATCATCACCAACAACAGTTTTCATAGCTAGCTAAAAATCATCATATAATAGTCATCTCATTACCACTACTTAATCATCATATAGTCATTACTGCTATCTAATCACCACCAACACTAGCTTAAAGAAGAAACATTCACTTGTACCAGAAGCCAAGATATCATCGAGTTCAACATGGTAATGATATTATAAGCATTCATAACACCACAAAAGCAAATCACTCTTTGAGATTAAGCTCAGGACGAAGAACACGGACATGAGAGGACAAGTACTAAGAGCATGAACTAGCTAATCACTCCTGCTGCTCTCTCTCAGGTAAAATAGCATAGAACATGTATAGATTTCCTGATTCATCATATTGGAGCATGCAGATGAACCTGTCTCCTAATCATGGGTTGCGCTTTTGATTGCTGCCCCCTAGTACTTCTCTGCGATCGTTCACAATTTTGCTCCAGTCTTTTACTATTAAGCATTCCTCGCTATTAGAAATCATGAATGCACTGAAGTGCATTGTAGGATATCTTGGCCGTAAGCTAACAATATTCATGGTACCTTTAGTCTCAATCCAATCAGGCACAACATTCATCGGGAGTCCCTGTTGAAGAACATCATATAGTAACATACTTAGCAATGAAGTTTAGCTTAAGAAAATAATGTATGCAAAAGATGCACTGAGGAGAAATAGTAGAAATATTACCATCTTTCCTAAATATATGTGACCATAGTTCAGTACGAACACTATTGGTCGCACGTTTTGAGTACTAACATTTCTAAGTGCAGGAAAAAAATTGTCTTGACAGCATCAAGATCCTCAAGCCATGAAACATAATGACTAGTCTCCTCGCAGTTTAGTTCAGCCCCGGGACAGTGGACGGTCCTGTCTACCAAGCACCGGACATGTTTGCTTGATTGGAAATAAGTTGTCAATATAAATTACTTGTCAACTCTTTTTGAATAAACAATATTGAAGACATAAATATGGTTGAGAAACTCATATAATGGTAGAACTGGAGGCGTCTGCACATCGACCCAGATGTCTCTATTACCTTCAATATCATCTTTCGGACGAATATCAAAGGTGATAACCATATGAGGCTCAAATGCATAAGCTTTGCATAGTGCTTGCCAAGTTTTGCATTCAAAATAGGTGTATGTGTCTGCATTGTATAATTTGACGTTGAAAGTATAACCATGCTCAGTCTTCAAGTAAACTCATTTTACCTCCAGAGTTTTGTTAGGACTGAAGCCTATCTTATCCAAGACAAAAATTCTTGCATGGCAGGGGATTCGCTAGTAGAATAGTGAAAAAATTAAAATTAAAAGTTGAAGCAAATGAAGCATAAGTCATGCTTAATTATGAAAAAAGACTTGTCGTTCTGACTTATTGTATCCACTTCAAAGTTCTCATCCAGCTTGATGCTAAAGCGCCTATCATCAACTAGAAAATTTATGCCGCACATGCCGCACTGGTCTTCGCAGTATTCACACATAATGAAATCGTGTTCGTCGTCAGACGGCATTCCTATGTTCATAGGTGAAACATTAAACACTTATTAGTTCTATTAATTCAACTAATTCAACTAGTTCTGTTAATTCAACTAGTTCAACTAATTAATTCAACTAAGCACTTACGAAAAATATACCTAAATAAAGTAGCTCAACTAATTCAACTAATTCAACTAAACTAGTTCTATTAATTTTCTTAATAAAAATAAGGTAGCTAGTTCTATATAGTAAATGTTAATTAGATAATCAAATCTCATATAACTAAATTAAATATATATCTAACATATAATTTATACCTAATTCATCTAACATTTGACATTAATATCTAACATATGTTCATATATAGGTGAAACATTAAACACTTACTAGTTCTATTAATTCAACTAAATAAACAAGTTCTATTAATTCAACTAAGCATTTACTAAAGATAAACTAGTTCTATTAATTTCTTACTAAAATAAAGTAGGTAGTTCTATATAGTAATATTTTGATTAGATCATCAAATCTCATATACCTAAATTTTCTTACTAAAAATAACTAGTTCTATTAATTCAACTAAGAATTTACTAAAAATAAACTAGTTCTATTAATTTTCTTACTAAAATATATAAAGTAGCTATATATAGTAATATTTTAATTAGATCATCAAATCTCATATACCTAAATTTTCTTACTAAAAATAAACTAGTACTAATTCAACTAGCTAGTTCAACTAAGCATTTACTAAAAATAAACTAGTTATATTAATTCAACTAGTTCAAATAATCTCCATATACCTAATTAATTAATATCTAGCTAATTCATCTAACAATAACATTAATATTTAACTTTCTATCTAATTCATATCTAACATTTTACAATAATCTAACAATTGACAAAACTAGTAAGTTCTAATATATAGGTGAAACATACTAGTTCTATTATTTCAACTAATCAACTAGTTCTATTATTCAACTAAGCATTTACTAAAAATAAACTAGTTATATTAATTCAACTAGTTCAAATCTCATATACCTAATTAATATCTAGCTAATTCATCTAACAATTGACATTAATATTTAACTTTTCTATCTAATTCATATCTAACATTTCACATTAATCTAACATTCTTATCTAGGTAATTCATCTAATTAACAATTTGACATGCATTAATCTAAAAAAAGAAAACAGAAAATAAGTAAAAAAAGTGTGTGTGTATGTACGTACGAGCGGGGCGGCGGCGTACGGGCGGCGGCGCGAGACGGCGACGACGGGGACGACGCGACGGAAGGCGGCGCGAGACGGCAACGACGGGGACGGCGCGACGGGGGCGGGGACGGCCGGCGCGCGCGACGACGGGGACGGGGACGGCCGGGGCGCGACGACGGCGACGGGGACGGGGACGGGGCGCGATACGGGGTGCGGGTGGCAACGAAGACAACAGGAACTAACTGAAAATTTTCGTAAGTGTTGTATATATAGGAGAGGCCTTTAGTACCGGTTGGAGCCACCAACCGGTACTAAAGGCAACTTTGGCCAGGCCAAGAGGCGGGAAGAGCAGGCCATTAGTACCAGTTTGGCTCCAACCGGTACTAAAGGTGGTGCGCTGCCACCGCGGTGCACAAAGTTTAGTCCCACCTCGCCGGGCGAAGGGCAGCCGCACTGGTTTATAAACCCAGCCGCGGCTGCCCTTTCGAACTCCTCTATAAAGCAGGCTTCTGGGCCTAACTACGGCGCGCTGCCCTGTGAGTCTGCTGGGCCTTGTGGGCCTGAAATTGCACGCCCGTGGTCTAGCAGGCCCACAGGGCAGCGCCCCAAATTTTTTATATAGTTTTTCTTTTCTGCTTTATTTTTTCTTCTATTTATTTCTGAGTAGTTTTTTCTTTTCTGCTATATTTATTTTCTTCTATTTATTTCTGAGTAGTTTTTTATATAGTTTTTTTTTCTTTTCTCTATAGTTTTTTTTCTTTTCTGCTTTATTTATAAAACATTGAAGTGCCCGTGTAACAGATGAGTTCTCGTCCGAAACCCTGATACTCCGAAAGAGATTGTCCAGTTTGTACATGAAGTGCGTCCAGTTTTTGCCGTGACCCTCTCTACTCTTTCGCACATGCTATGCGGGTGAAATGATGATACCATGCCAATTTTCAACATTTTCACAGTTCATTTTGTAGTGATTTTCAATTTCACGGTCATTTAGCTCTCTAAACAATTAGGTAAATGACTGAAAAACAGCAAATGATGTCAGAACATGTTGGAAATTGATGACGTCGCTTTGAATGCTGCATACTGAACACAAGAAGTCCGGAGTTCAAATAAGTTTAAAAAAAAAAAGAGTTTGAAAGTGCAACTATCCCTAGGTGGTTTTGGTAATTCATAACAACATATAGCTCATTGAGCTAATGCTATTCCAAGATGACTATTTCAGAAAAGCTCAATGATTGGCATGGCATGGATGTGAAAGTGGAACCCTCAAAATGCTAAGGACAAAGGATTGGCTCAAGCTCAAAAGCTCAAGACTCTTCATTTTATATTTTAGTGATCCAAGATCACATTGAGTCTTTAGGAAAAGCCAATACTATCAAGGAGGGATGAGGTGTTGCTTAATGAGCCTCTTGCTTCATGTGCTTAATGATATGCTCCAAAACCCTCAACTACTTTCCCATATCCACATATGACCTAAACCCTAAGCCAAACTCGGTCCTACCGATTCTTTCTATCCGGCGCCACCGAGTTTCACTTGTCATAAGCCACTGCCAAAACCCTAGCAATTCGGTTCTACCGATAGGGATCTCGGTCTCACCGAGATGGGATTGCAAACTCTCTGTTTCCCTTTTTTTTTTTTTTTTTTTTTTTTTTTTTTTTTTTTTTTTTGTTTTTTTTTTTTTTTTTTTTTTTTTTTTTTTTTTTTTTTTTTTTTTTTTTTTTTTTTTTTTTTTTTTTTTTTTTTTTTTTTTTTTTTTTTTTTTTTTTTTTTTTTTTTTTTTTTTTTTTTTTTTTTTTTTTTTTTTTTTTTTTTTTTTTTTTTTTTTTTTTTTTTTTTTTTTTTTTTTTTTTTTTTTTTTTTTTTTTTTTTTTTTTTCCTTTTTTTCGTAACTTTTCGGTCTCACCGAAAGAGCGAATCGGTCCCACCGAGATTGCAATGTAAATTTAGTGTTTCCTTTTTGTAACTTTTCGGTCTCACCGAAAGAGCAAATCGGTCCCACCGAGTTTGCCTGACCAACTCTCTGGTTAGCTAATTACCAAATTCGGTCTCACCGAGTTTGTGTAATGGTCTCACCGAGATTACGTTATGCCCAAACCCTAACCATATCGGTCCTACCGAGTTGCATGTCAGTCCCACCGAAAATCTCTAACGGTCACTAGGTTTACCTTTTCGGTCCGACCGAGTTTGTTGATTCGGTCCCACCGAGATTGGAAAACTGTGTGTAACGGTTGGATTTTGTGTGGAGGCTATATATACCCCTCCACCTCCTCTTCATTCGTGGAGAGAGCCATCAGAACACATACACAATTCCAACTCATATGTTCTGAGAGAGAACCACCTACTCATGTGTTGAGACCAAGATATTCCATTCCTACCATATGAATCTTGATCTCTAGCCTTCCCCAAGTTGCTTTCCACTCAAATCTTCTTTCCACCAAATCAAATCCTATGAGAGAGAGTTGAGTGTTGGGGAGACTATCATTTGAAGCACAAGAGCAAGGAGTTCATTACCTACACACCATTTGTTACTTCTTGGAGAGTGGTGTCTCCTAGATTGGCTAGGTGTCACTTGGGAGCCTCCGACAAGATTGTGGAGTTGAACCAAGGAGTTTGTAAGGGCAAGGAGATCGCCTACTTCGTGAAGATCTACCGCTAGTGAGGCAAGTCCTTCGTGGGCGATGGCCATGGTGGGATAGACAAGGTTGCTTCTTCGTGGACCCTTGTGGGTGGTTGCTTCTTCGTGGACCCTTCGTGGGTGGAGCCCTCCGTGGACTCGCGCAACCATTATGGAGCCCTGTGACTCGCGCAACCTTACCCTTGGGTGGAGCCCTCCGTGGACTCGCGCAACCGTTACCCTTCGTGGGTTGAAGTCTCCATCAACGTGGATGTAGGATAGCACCACCTATCCGAACCACGGGAAAAAACATCCGTGTCTCCAATTGCGTTTGAATTCTCCAAACCCTTCCCTTTACATTCTTGCAAGTTGCATGCTTTACTTTCCGCTGCCAATATACTCTTTGCATGCTTGCTTGAATTGTGTGATGATTGCTTGACTTGTCCTACAATAGCTAAAATCTGCCAAGAACTAAAATTGGGAAAAGGTTAAGTTTTTATTTGGTCAAGTAGTCTAATCACCCCCCCTCTAGACATACTTTCGATCCTACAATGGTATCAGAGCTTTGGTCTCCATTTGCTTTGATCTCCATAGCTTTTGGTGGTCATAGCCTTGGTTTCACAACCTAGCGAGGGAAATTATCACCGTAGAGGTCCTTACTTTGATGGTACTAATTTTGCTAGTTGGAAGCATAAAATGAAAATGCATATTCTTGGACATAACCCCGCCGTTTGGGCTATTGTGTGTGTTGGTTTGCAAGGTGACTTCTTTGATGGGAAAGAACCAAACCGTGAAGCTACCGCGGATGAGTTGAAGATGTTGCAAATACAATGCTCAAGCTTGTGATATTCTCTTCAATGGATTGTGCCCCGAAGAATTCAACAAAATCAGCCGTCTTGAGAATGCAAAGGAAATTTGGGACACTTTGATTGATATGCACGAAGGTACCGACTCCGTCAAGGAATCCAAGTTGGATGTGCTTCAAAGTCAACTTGACAAGTTCAAAATGAAGGATGGTGAAGGTGTCGCTGAAATGTACTCTAGGCTTGCTCTCATCACAAATGAGATTGCCGCTTAGGAAGTGAAGAGATGACCGATAGATTCATCATCAAGAAGATTCTAAGAGCCTTGGATGGAAAATATGATACCGTGTGCACATATCCAAATGATGCCCAATTACAAAGATCTCAAGCCAACGAGGTGATTGGAAGAATTGTTGCTCATGAGATGTCACTTAAGGATAAAGAGGAACTTCACAACAAATCAAGTGGTGCCTACAAAGCCTCATGTGAAGCCCCTACATCATCAAGTGAGAAACAAAACTTCAATGAAGAATTGAGCTTAATGGTGAAGAACTTCAACAAGTTCTACAAGAGTAGAAGCAAAGATAGAAGCTTCAAGTCAAGGTCCTACAATGACAAAAGATCTTCTAGTCGAGAGCGAAAATGCTACATGCTACAGTTGTGGAAGACCCGGACACTATTCCAATGAGTGTATGGCTCCCTACAAGAGAAGAGAAGATTCTCCAAAAAGAAGAAGCAAAGAATCACCACCAAGAGAGAGAAGGAGTAGAGATGATCGTTATGAACGAAGATACTCACGGAGAAGCAAGGATTCGGAAAGGAAGGAAAAATCATCAAGGATCTACACAAAACGAAGACATCAAGCTCATGTTGGTGAATGGGTATCCGGCTCTGACTCCGACAGCCACTCCGAGAGAAGTTATCACTCCGACTCCGAAGATACTCAAGATGAAGGTGTTGCCGGTCTAGCACTTGTGTCAACCAACTCCTACGACATATTTGACTCACCAAATGAAGGAATTGGAAGATACTTCATGGCCAAAGGTCCTAAGGTAACACACCCCGAGTATGTTGATTTCAATAGTGATGAAGATGACTTGTTAGGTGATGATTTGCTTGTTGACAACTCTAGTGATGAATACTATGATGAAACGTCAATTAATCATGCTAATCAAGATAAAACGAATGACAATGATAAGGAGAAGATTGAGGCTCTAACTAAAGAACTAAACACTCTTAAGTTAGCTCATGAAACTATCTTCGAAGATCATCGAGAACTTTTAAGAGCTCATGAGAAATTACGCTTTGAAAAGCTCAATCTTGAGCAAGAGCATGAGTTCTTAAAAGCAATCAATGATGATCTTCGCAAGAAAAGTTCTCCTTACATTGCCAAGCGTTTACTCTTATCCACTTACATGCCTCAAGTCAAGTCTAGTAACAAGAACAAGAAAGATTCTTCCTCTAGCAGTAACAATGATCATGCTAAATCCAATATTGCTGCTTCTAGTAGTTCTCTTGATTCCACTAATGATTCTCTTAGCCAAGTTACACTTGAGCAAGAAAATAGCTTATTGAAGGGAATTATAGATAAAGGAGTGTACAAAAGCCTTGCCGGGAGTAAGCAATTCGAGGAAATTGTGCGCAAGCAAGGAATGCACCGGAAGAATCAAGGTGTTGGTTTTGAACGAAAGTTCAATGCCAATGGAGTTGAGTGGGAAGAAGATCAATACCCCAAGACAAAGTTTGTTCCTCAACAAGCGAAGTATGATACTTCTTTCAAGGGGACACAAGCTCAAGATGATCTTCCACCACAAGACTACAAGCAAAAAGGCAAGGACAAGCTTCAAGAGGAAATTGATGCATTTGAAGAAGCTCCTAAGACCTTAGTCAAGTGGATTCCCAAGACTACTTCAAGTTCCACTTCATCAAGTACGACTACAACTCCAAGGATTCCCATCAAGATGATGTGGATCCAAAAGAAGAAGAACTAGAGAGTTCTTAAGGGTGACTCTGCCAACATACTTCACTCTTATCATTTTGGCAAGAACAAGTGCAATCAACTTCCACATCTTGCACTAGTTCAAGGAGTCACAAACCCTCTTGTTGGCAAGACAAGGGACAAGGTAACCTAAAAGTTTTCATGGACATCATCTTGTGTGTGCATCACTCTATGTCTATGGATATCCTTGTTTGTTCCTTGTGGGACTAACCCATGTAGGTATTGAAAGTGCAATTCACTCAAATGGATAGCTCCAAGTGATCTACATCAACATTGAGCATCCACATCTTCAACATCTACATGAAGTCATCATCGACAAAACCCGAGGTTAGTTCATCCCTCTAAGGGGGGATATCACATCTAGGGGGAGCTTTACTCTAAGACTTGAGCTAAAGCAACTCTAAAGATGTGAGCACAACAATGCTTTATGTAAAAGTGGTAACCCCACTTGAGCTTAAACGATGAGTATGACCTATGATCAAGTGTTCTCACTTGACTCCTAAGTCAATATACTCATATATAGATGACCTTGTCATCACAAATTGCTTGATAGATGCTAGAATTGGTTGTGCATGCCTTGTCACATATTTCATTTGCCATCTTATTGTGTGAGCATGCTGGTTGCATATTTTACTCATTCTAGGACATCCACTTGTTGTTTTGATTGTTTGGTTTTATTTCCTTTTGCCAAGTGGATGGACAAGAATGCCTAAGAACCTTCTCTAGCTATCTATGCTTTTCTCGTCTCAAACTCTATTCATGCTACATCACAAAATTTGATCAAGTCAGATTCGAACCACTCTTTGTGAGGAGCGCTCGGAGTCCCCGATTCGTCATAGACTTAAACTTCCAAAACCTCTTTATGATTCTCGGTCTGACCGATACCCCACTTTCGGTCCTACCGAGATCATTAAGTTGATCTAGATTTTCGATCTCGGTGCAACCGATTTGAACCTTTCGGTCACACCGAGTTTCAGTAACTGCTTGCAGTTAGGAATCTCGCATCGACAGGGTCGGGCTATATATAGTCACGGGCAAAAATTTGGAAATTTCTCCGAACCCCTTCGCCCGCGTGATAGCCTGCTCTGCCAACGTGGTCTTCGGATCGTCTTCTCGCCGCCAGCCGCCTCCAGTCGCTGGTCTCCATTGCCATCAACGGAATTCTACCCCGCCGTTGCCGCCGTAGCGAGTCTTCGCCGAACTAGGGTATGGACTCGATCACAGTGCTATTCCCCGTCCGATTCCTAGCACATTGTGTTCTTAATGACTCTTGCCACGATTGAAACACTCCTATCCAGTCAATGCGCTCGTAGATTAGGTTTGATTCGAAAATTTTAGGGTTAGGTTTCCGCCGAAACCATCTCGGACCCACCGAGTTGAAAAACTCGGTCCCACCGATTTGGCTTATGCCATTGCACAAGTGAGACTCGGTCTGACCAAGAATTACTTATCGGTGTGACCGATTTTGGAACTTTGTGAAACCCTAGCAGTCTCGGTGCCACCGAACTGTGACTCGGTCTGACCGAGTTCACTAGTTTAGGTTCCAAAACTGCTTCGGTATCACCGAGTTTAAAAATCGGTAGATCCGAGATGATTTCAGTGGGAAACTAAAACTAAGTTTTTGGATCATTCTTTTGCAAAAATCTCTGCATTTTGTGATGCTCATCTATTCTACCTCATCTATAAACTATTCACAGGGTCAGCAGACAGCTTGTTCATCATGTATGATCAGAGTGACAGCCAGAATGTGTCAAAACAGCAAGTGCAGATGAGTGAGGGCACTAGTCCCTCAAGTTCGTCAGATGATGGCAGCAGGAGCACTCCTAGCAATCTGCCAAAAGCTGCCACCAGACAGAGGAAGAAGAGAACTTCAGATTCCGAGGATGAAGATTATGTGGCAGAGGAAGAGGAAGCTACATCAAAGAGAGTTGAGCCAGCACAGGGCACAAAGCCAGGGATGAAAGTCAAAAGGCCAGCAGGCAGGCAGCCTATGTCAAAGGCCAGAGCTTCAACTAAGAAACCCACTCCCATAGAGCCAGTTGCTGCTGAGGGAAAGAAGAGGAAGGAAAGGGTCAAGAAGACCGTAGCCAAAGTGCTTGGAAAGGCTTCCATCATGGAAGATTAGGATGAAGAAGAAGAGGTTGCTGCACCAGCACCTAAGGCACCCAAGCTAATGGGT
This sequence comes from Triticum urartu, assembly GCF_003073215.2. Classification (NCBI taxonomy): domain Eukaryota; kingdom Viridiplantae; phylum Streptophyta; class Magnoliopsida; order Poales; family Poaceae; genus Triticum; species Triticum urartu. Next base: position 256,461,682 of record NC_053022.1, on the reverse strand, counting down.
GATGCTATCAAATCAGGGGCTACGGCATCTAAGCCCAAGGAAGCACCCAAGGCTGCATCAAAGGCTAAGACAGCTCCAAAGAGAAATACGAGGAGCATACCTGCAACTGAAAAGAACAAGGCCCCAGTGCCTGACATTGCTGAAGAAGAAGAAGGTCAAGTGCTTAGAAAGCTCAAGCCCAAGATCCCAGACCACAACGATGCTCATCCTATGGCTGAGGATATGAAGCTCAGGAGAGACTCGGGGCTCAGGAAGTGGAGAGAAGCAGACCCGTATACTTCAAGGAGAAGAACTGCTGTGGATTACAGATTTCACACCAAGGAACAGCAGGACTTCTATGAGACAGTTTTGCTTGACAAGAAGCCAATAGTCTGTGACATGAGATGGGTCGACTGGGAATACATCAAGTACAACAAAGAGTACTACCCTGGAGTGATTGACAGCTTTAGTGCTTGTGGAGTTGCAGACTTTGTTGGGCAGAAGCTCACAAAGTGGAATGAGAAGCTTATCATGCAGTTCTACTCCACAGCCCACTTTTATCCAGATGGTAGGATAACTTGGATGTCTGAAGGTACAAGGTACCAATCAACTGTTGAGGAATGGGCAAAGTTGATCAATGCCCCAGAGGAAAATGAAGATGACTTGGATATCTATGCCAAGAAGAAGATGGACCACAACTCTATGTCCAATATGTACAAGGAAATTCCAAACGAGGCACTTGATACTTTCAAGTTTGGGTCTGTGCATTATCTTCTGTCAGGGCTGCCAACCATTAACTGGATCCTTAGGCACACTCTCTTGCCCAAGTCAGGTGATCACAAGATGATCAGAGGCCATGCGATCAACTTGCTACATGTATTTGATGTGCCTCAGAAATTCAAGGTCATGAGCCTCATAGTAGAGACTATCAAGAGGACTGCAGCAGATCAGAAGAGGAGCTTTGGATATGCCCCACAGATTCAGGAGCTCATCAACTCCAAGATGGGCACGGGCATATACTTATTGGACAAGGAACACCTGCCCATCCGTCCAGATTTTGAAGATAATCAAGTTGTTATGACTGAGAATGAACCATCATCAGCACAAGCACAAGCAAAGAAGGAGAAGGCAAGGAAGGAGAAAGCTGCCAAGATGCCAACTCAAGAGGAGGCATCTGAGTATTTCTTGAAAACCAAACAAGAGCAGCTTGGTTACTTGATTGCATCCACACTAAGGATTGAGCAAGGACTGGCCACCCTCACTCAGAATCAGCAGAGCTTAGAGAGAATCATGGAACAAAAGTTCTATGACCTGGATGTCAAAGTAACAGAGATTCAGTCTGTAGTGGAACAATTACAGGATGATATGCAGGAGAGGAGAGGCAAGACTACAACTGATGCATTTGCTAGAGTGCCAAGAGCTCAGAGATCACATGCAGTGCCAGTTGCTGACACCAGAGCCACCACTTCTGCACCGGCTACAGCTTCAGTTCCACCAGCTCCAGCATCTACTTCAGCCCCAACTCCAGCGTCTACTTCAGCGTCTACGGAAGCCTTCGTCCTTGGAGTGATCCGGACTCCACCACCACCTGAAGATCAAGCCTGAGCGTCGATCTAGCACTATGCATTTTCTAGGAACTTTTTGGTAACTTGTTGCCAAAGGGGGAGAAAATGTATAGATCATAGGCTTCGAGAGAGAGAGAGTGTTGCTTTTTTCTCTCTTGATTTATTTGGTGGGTTTTTCGAACTTTGTTTGCTTTTGAGTGCTTGAGATAACGCCAGGGTTTTCCCAGTCACGACGTTGTAAAACGACGGCCAGTGAATTGTAATACGACTCACTATAGGGCGAATTCGAGCTCGGTACCCGGGGATCATTCACTTTTCTTGGTGATGAGTGCATGTATTTCATTCTTATCATTTTAAGCGCTCCACCAAGAGGTATGTGACATGGAAGAGTAACCCATGACTCTAACTCCTTGTGCATTTGCAGTCCAAAGCAAATTTTTAAATATGCACAAATTTAGGGGGAGCTCTTACTTGTCACATACTTCTCAAAGCGACGATATATTTCATGCTTATTATCATTTGTCGAAGCTTTGATCTATATGTTGTCATCAATTACCAAAAAGGGGGAGATTGAAAGTGCAACTATCCCTAGGTGGTTTTGGTAATTCATAACAACATATAGCTCATTGAGCTAATGCTATTCCAAGATGACTATTTCAGGAAAGCTTAATGATTGGCATGGCATGGATGTGAAAGTGGAACCCTCAAAATGCTAAGGACAAAGGATTGGCTCAAGCTCAAAAGCTCAAGACTCTTCATTTTATATTTTAGTGATCCAAGATCACATTGAGTCTTTAGGAAAAGGCCAATACTATCAAGGAGGGATGAGGTGTTGCTTAATGAGCTTCTTGCTTCATGTGCTTAGTGATATGCTCCAAAACCCTCAACTACTTTCCCATATCCACATATGACCTAAACCCTAAGCCAAACTCGGTCATACCGATTCTTTCTATCTGGCGCCACTGAGTTTCACTTGTCATAAGCCACTGCCAAACCCTAGCAATTCGGTTCTACCGATAGGGATCTCGGTCTCACCGAGATGGGATTGCAAACTCTCTGTTTCCCTTTCGTAACTTTTCGGTCTCACCGAAAGAGCGAATCGGTCCCACCGAGATTGCAATGTAAATTTAGTGTTTCCTTTTTGTAACTTTTCGGTCTCATCGAAAGAGCAAATCGGTCCCACCGAGTTTGCCTGACCAACTCTCTGGTTAGCTAATTACCAAATTCGGTCTCATCGAGTTTGTGTAATCGGTCTCACCGAGATTACGTTATGCCCGAACCCTAACCATATCGGTCCTACCGAGTTGCATGTCAGTCCCACCGAAAATCTCTAACGGTCACTAGGTTTACCTTTTCGGTCCGACCGAGTTTGTTGATTCGGTCCCACCGAGATTGGAAAACTGTGTGTAACGGTTGGATTTTGTGTGGAGGCTATATATACCCCTCCACCTCCTCTTCATTTGTGGAGAGAGCCATCAGAACACATACACAATTCCAACTCATATGTTCTGAGAGAGGACCACCTACTCATGTGTTGAGACCAAGATATTCCATTCCTACCATATGAATCTTGATCTCTAGTCTTCCCCAAGTTGCTTTCCACTCAAATCTTCTTTCCACAAAATCCAAATCCTATGAGAGAGAGTTGAGTGTTGGGGAGACTATCATTTGAAGCACAAGAGCAAGGAGTTCATTACCTACACACCATTTGTTACTTCTTGGAGAGTGGTGTCTCCTAGATTGTCTAGGTGTTACTTGGGAGCCTCCGACAAGATTGTGGAGTTGAACCAAGGAGTTTGTAAGGGCAAGGAGATCGCCTACTTCGTGAAGATCTACCGCTAGTGAGGCAAGTCCTTCGTGGGCGATGGCCATGGTGGGATAGACAAGGTTGCTTCTTCGTGGACCCTTCGTGGGTGGTTCCTTCTTCGTGGACCCTTCGTGGGTGGAGCCCTCCGTGGACTCGCGCAACCATTACCCTTTGTGGGTGGAGCCCTCCGTGGACTCGCGCAACCATTACCCTTTGTGGGTGGAGCCCTCCGTGGACTCGCGCAACCGTTACCCTTCGTGGGTTGAAGTCTCCATGAACGTGGATGTAGGATAGCACCACCTATCCAAACTACGGGAAAAACATCCATGTCTCCAATTGCGTTTGAATTCTCCAAACCCTTCCCTTTACATTCTTGCAAGTTGCATGCTTTACTTTCCGCTGCCAATATACTCTTTGGATGCTTGCTTGAATTGTGTGATGATTGCTTGACTTGTCCTACAATAGCTAAAATCTGCCAAGAACTAAAATTGGGAAAAGGTTAAGTTTTTATTTGGTCAAGTAGTCTAATCACCCCCCTCTAGACATACTTTCGATCCTACAGAGGTGCAATGCTGGTTAATTTGCTTCAAGCCTTTCGAAATAGTGTAGACTGCACTGCACATAGCTCAGTGCAATCTATGCTATTCCGAAAGGCTTGAAGCTAAGCAACGTGCAGGTGAGCATTGCGCCTCATCATCATTGTATCTGCACTCACGGCTTATAAACCTCTCATACTGCCTCTCTCTTGGCGAGGTGCGACTAAAAATCAGCTTACTAAGAAACTCTAGTACCGGTTCATGCTATGAACCGGTACTAAAGGTCTTTGTGGGGGCCCCAGCCTGACCACAGCCGCACTGGCCTCATTAGTACCGGTTCATGGCATGAACCGGTACTAAATGTTGCCCACGAACCGGTACTAATGATGTCCGCCCACCTAGCCGTTGGAACCGGCACTAATGGTCACATTAGTGCCGGCTTAAATTCAAACCGGCACTAATGTGCTTCACATTTGACCCTTTTTCTACTAGTGCATGCCGTCCTGTTTTTTGTATCATTCCATCCTGGAATCATGTGTTTGCCTTACATCAAAGTAGTGATTGTCACTATCATGCACGAATGAGTTCAGAAGAGTGAATTTTATTGCTTTTTTCTTGTCGGTTTTATTTGACAATTCAAAATCAATAAAGCGGAAGGAAGTTAGCAAGGCAGCGGATGAAGGTGCTCCTTCCAAACGGAGGGCCTCTACAGATTCTACTCCTCCATCCCCCCAAAATTATTTCCAAGACAACACATGCATAGACACTCAACATAGTTGTGTTGGTGATGAGCACGTCTCCCCTAGTACGTGCACCATCACAGGTGCTCCCTCTAACTTGGCACTGTTATATATGGTTGCATGTTATGTATGATGTCTAGCTTGTATTGCTTCTAATTATGTTGAATTTCATCTTCTTACTTTACACATTATACTTGTGACTAAGACGCGTGTTCCTATTTCTAGAACATACAATATCTGTCTATCACGCCATGTTCTTACATCAAAGTACTACTGTTGTGTAACCTGCAAGAATCACTTATCATAATACACGTTTGACTTGGGAGTGTGATATAGGTTACATCTCGCATTCTTTTCTAGCTTGTACTACTTCTAATTTGTTGAAATGGCACTTATGACGAGACAATTTTAACTTGGTAGAGTGATATTCGTTGCATCTTTCATATGGTGTCTAGCTTTCATTGCTTCTAATTTGTTGAAATGCCTTCTCCTTAGTTTACACATCATAAGTTGTGAATATGCAATGCTGTGAATATGCAATGGCACTAATGATGAGAGACCTTTAACTTGATAGTGTGATGTTGTTTGCATCTTGCATATGATTTATTTCTTGTACTGCTTCACATTTGTTTAAACGACATTTATGATGAGACACTGTTAACTCGGCACAGCGATATTTGTAGCATCTTTCATTTGGTGTCTACCTTCCTTTGCATTCCTTCTAATTTAGTGAAATGTCTTCTGCTTAGTTTACACATCATAGTTCTGGTTATCTCATGTCGTCCTGTTTTTCGTACATATTACATCCTCCTATCATGTGGTTGTCTAACATCAAAGTTCAGTTCGTCTGTATCACGCATCAATTTGTTCTAAAGAACTAAATTGTTATTCGTTTTTCTTGTCGGCTTGACTTAACATGGCACAGAGAAAGAGGAAGCAACACAGAACGACAGGGAGAGGGAAGCGGAAGAATCCTGCAGATTCTGCTGGTACTGATGGTGCAATAGAAGGTCAAAGTCTAGCGGAAAATTAACCGACGGGCTATCCCGTGCTACATGAGCTGTAGAACAAGCCAAACAGAAACAAATAGCTGCCACCAAACAAGCAGAGACAACCCTAGTTGTTGCAACACCTTCCACAATACCACCAGCTGCACGATTTACTCATTGGTCAACTCAGCTAGCAGCATGTTCCCAAGCTCCCTTGCCACTACTTCCGAAGCACTCTTGACACAAGATGAGTTGGCAAGATCAGATGAACTTTGTGAGCTTCAACAGCAAGAAGGTAGTTGCTGGAGTCAAGTTACAGTTGCATGCTTCTTTATATGTAGTCTCACAGTTTGATGTACACTAACACCTCCTATGTTCATTGTTGGACTAGCACCTAGGCGCAAGAGGAAACAAACATCAGGGATAATGCTCGATAGGTTAACTAAATCTAGAGGAGGAAGAATGGAGATCCGTTTTGAGGCAGGTTTAAAAAGGCCACGTGATGCTACAGAGTCAGCCAAGTTAGTATCACAGGAAACGGTTGCCATTAGGTGTCATGTACGTATCCTCCCAACATGGATTCAGTACAGGAATGACAAAGACGAAAACCAATTCAACACCTTCCTCGACCATTTATCTTTAAGTATGGTTATGTATGGAAACTAGTAATATCGTCTTGCTCTGTTCAATACTTTCCAGGTTGCTGATAATGAGACTCCCATAATTTTCAACAGATGAGGTTCAAGTTGGATAGCCAAGATGATGCAACCAGACAAGCTTGCACCCATATTTTCAAGTCTGCTCTGCGACAGTATTGGTATAACTTGAGGAAAACTCACTTTGAAGGCAAGGCTAACAGTGAACTTTCCCAAACATCTCCAGTGGAAAATATATCGGATGAAGACTGGAGAGGCCTCATTAAACACTTGTCTGATCCGAAGTATCAGGTACATTATATATATATATGTGATCAGATCACATGTTGAAGTCCTATCTACGCATGTGAGCTATGTCCCCAACGTATCTATATTTTTTGATTGTTCCATGCTATTATATTATCTGTTTTGGATGTTTAATGGGCTTTAATATACCTTTTTATATTATTTTCGGGACTAACCTACTAACCAAAGGCCCAGTGCAAATTGTTGTTTTTTTGCCTATTTCAGTGTTTCACAGAAAAGGAATATCAAACGGAATCCAAATGGAATGAAACCTTTGGGAGAGTTATTTTTGGAACAAACGTGATCCAGGAGACTTGGAGTGGACGTCAAGAAAGAAGCAAGGAGGCCACGAGGCAGGAGGGCGCGCCCCCACCCTCGTGGGCCCCTCGCAGCTCCACCGACGTACTTCTTCCTCCTATATATACCCATATACCCCGAAAACATCCAGAAGCACCACTAAACCCTATTTCCATCGCCGCAACCTTCTGTACCCATGAGATCCCATCTTGGGGCCTTTTCCGGTGCTCCGCCGGAGGGGGAGTCGATCACGGAGGGCTTCTACATCAACACCATAGCCTCTCCGATGATGTGTGAGTAGTTAACCAAAGACCTTCGGGTCCATAGTTATTAGCTAGATGGCTTCTTCTCTCTCTTTGGATCTCAATACAAAGTTCTCCTCGATTCTGTTGGAGATCTATTCAATGTAATTCTTTTTGTGGTGTGTTTGTCGAGATCTGATGAATTGTGGGTTTATGATCGAGATTATCTATGAACAATATTTGTTTCTTCTCTGAAATCTTTTATGCATGATTTAATATCTTTGCAAGTCTCTTCTAATTATCAGTTTGGTTTGGCCTACTAGATTGATCTTTCTTGCAATGGGAGAAGTGCTTAGCTTTGGGTTCAATCTTGCAGTGTCCTTTCCCAGTGACAGTAGAGGCAGCAAGGCACATATTGTATTGTTGCCATCGAGGATAAAAAGATGGGGTTTATATCATATTGCTTGAGTTTATCCCTCTACATCATGTCATCTTGCCTAATGCATTACTCTGTTCTTATGAACTTAATACTCTAGATGCATGATGGATAGCTGTCGATGTGTGGAGTAATAGTAGTAGATGTAAAATCGTTTTGGTCTACTTGTCGCGAACGTGATGCCTATATACATGATCATGCCTAGATATTCTCATAACCATGCGCTTTTCTATCAATTGCTCGACGGTAATTTGTTCACCCACCATAGAATTTGCTATCTTGAGAGAAGCCACTAGTGAAACCTATGGCCCTGGGGTCTGTTCTCCATTATATTATTTTCCCGTCAACAAGCTATTTCTATCACCGTTTATTTGCAATCTTTATTTTCCAATCTATACAACAAAAATACCAAAAATATTTATCTTATTATCTCTATCAGATCTCACTTTCGTAAGTGACCGTGAAGGGATTGACAACCCCTTTATCGCGTTGGTTGCGAGGTTCTTGTTTCTTTGTGCAGGTACGAGGGACTTGCGTGTAGTCTCCTACTGGATTGATACCTTGGCTCTCAAAAACTGAGGGAAATACTTACGCTACTTTGCTGCATCACCCTTTCCTCTTCAAGGGAAAACCAACGCATTCTCAAGAGGTAGCAAGAAGGATTTCTGGCACCGTTGCCGGGGAGGCTTACACCAAGTCAAGTCAAGATTTGATCTCCCAGCAACTAGCCATTTCTAGCATCGTTGCCGGGGAGATCTACGCACAAGTCAAGACATACCAACTAACCATCACAAACTCTTATCCCTCGCATTACATTATTTGCCATTTGGCTATCGTTTTCCTCTCCTCCACTTCACCCTTGCCATTTTATTCGCCCTCTTTTCCATTACCCCTTTTTCTGTTCGCCTTCTTTTCGCTTGCCTCTTGTTTGCTTGTGTGTTGAATTTATTGTTTGTCATGATGGCTCAAGATAATACTAAATTGTATGACTTTTCCAATACCAACAATAATTATTTTGTTAGCACTCTGGTTGCTCCTCTTACCGATGCTGAATCTTGTGAAATCAATACTGCTTTGCTGAATCTTGTCATGAAAGATCCGTTTTCTGGCCTTCCTAGTGAAGATGCCGCTACCCATCTAAACAACTTTGTTGATTTGTGTGATATGCAAAAGAAGAAATATGTGGATAATGATATTGTTAAATTGAAGTTATTTCCATTTTCGCTTAGAGATCGTGCTAAAACTTGGTTTTCGTCTTTGCCTAAAAATAGTATTGATTCATGGAATAAGTGCAAAGATGCTTTTATCTCTAAGTATTTTCCTCCCGCTAAGATCATCTCTCTTAGAAACGATATTATGAATTTTAAGCAACTTGATCATGAGCATGTTGCACAAGCGTGGGAGAGGATGAAATTAACGATACGTAATTGCCCTACTCATGGATTAAATTTATGGATGATCATACATTTTTTATGCTGGATTGAATTTTGCTTCTAGAAATCTTTTAGATTAGGACGCGGGGGGCACTTTTATGGAAATCACTTTAGGAGAAGCTACTAAACTCCTAGATAATATTATGGTTAATTATTCTCAATGGAACACCTAAAGATCTACTAGTAAAAAGGTTCATGCTATAGAAGAAATTAATGTTTTGAGTGGAAAGATGGATGAACTTATTAAATTGTTTGCTAATAAGAGTGTTTCTTCTGATCCTAATGATATGCCTTTGTCTACTTTGATTGAGAATAATAATGAATCTATGGATGTGAATTTTGTTGGTAGGAACAATTTTGGTAACAATGCATATAGAGGAAACTTTAATCCTAGGCCGTTTCCTAGTAATTCCTCTAATAATTATGGCAATTCCTACAACAACTCTTATGGAAATTTTAATAAGATGCCCTCTGATTTTGAGAGTAGTGTTAAATAATTTATGAATTCGCAAAAGAATTTCAGTGCTTTGATTGAAGAAAAATTACTTAAGATTGATGAGTTGGATAGGAACATGGATAGAATTTCTCTTGATGTTGATTCTTTGAAACTTCGATCTATTCCACCTAAGCATGACATCAATGAGTCTCTCAAAGCCATGATAATTTCCATTGATGAGTGCAAAGAAAGAACCGCTAGGATGCGTGGTAAAAAAGATTGCTTTGTGAAAGTGTGTTCTTCTAGTTTTCATGATAATAATGATGTAGATCTAAAAGTGATTAATGTGTCTCCTATTAAGTCTTTGTTTTCCAATATGAATCTTGATAAAGATGGGACTGGATATGAGTCAACTTTAGTTAAAAGGCGTCCCAATGATTCGGAGTTTTTAGATCTTGATGCTAAAATTAATAAAAGTGGGATTGAGGAGGTCAAAACTTTACATAGCAACGAACCCAGTATTTTGGATTTCAAGGAATTTAATTATGATAATTGCTTTTTGATAGATTGTATTTCCTTGTTGCAATCCGTGTTAATTTCTCCTCATGCTTATGATCAAATCAAGGCTTTTACTAAACATATCGTTGATGCTTTAATGCATTCTTATGAAGAAAAGCTTACACTAGAAGTTTCTATCCCTAGAAAACTTTATGATGAGTGGGAACCTACCATTAAAATTAAGATAAAAAATCATGAATGCTATGCTTTATGTGATTTCGGTGCTAGCGTTTCCACGATTCCAAAAACTTTGTGTAATGTGCTAGGTTTCCGTGAATTTGATGATTGTTCTTTAAATTTGCACCTCGCAGATTCCACTATTAAGAAACTTATGGGAAAAATTAATGATGTTCTTATTGTTGCAAATAGGAATTATTTGCCCGTAGATTTCATTATTCTTGATATAGATTGTAATCCTACATGTCCTATTATTCTTGGTAGACCTTTCCTTAGAACGATTGGTGCAATTATTGACATGAAAGAAGGAAATATTAGATTCCAATTTCTGTTAAGGAAAGGCATGGAACACTTTCCTAGAAATAAAATTAAATGTCCTTATGAATCTATTATGAGAGCCACTTATGGATTGCATACCAAAGATGACAATACCTAGATCTATTTTTATTTTTATGCCTAGCTAGGGGCGTTAAACGATAGCGCTTCTTGGGAGGCAACCCAATTTTATTTTTGTTTATTGTTTTTTGTTCCTGTTTAATAATAAATAATTCATCTAGATTCTGTTTAGATGTGTTTTATGTTTTTAATTAGTGTTTGTGCCAAGTAGAACCTTTGGGAAGACTTGGGGGAAGTCTTTGCGATCTTGCTGTAAAAAACAGAAACTTTAGCGCTCACGAGATTTGCTGCCATTTTTTACTGGAGAGTGAGATTAGGTTGATTATTTTTGCATATGATTAATAGACAAATTCCTCACGTCCACCAATTTATTTCAGAATTTTTGGGGTTACAGAAGTATTCGAAACCTACAGATTACTACAGACTGTTCTGTTTTTGACAGATTCTGTTTTTCGTGTGTTGTTTGCTTATTTTGATGAATCTATGGCTAGTATAGGGGGGTATAAACCATAGAGAAGTTGGAATACAGTAGGTTTAACACCAATATAAATAAATAATGAGTTTATTACAGTACCTTGAAGTGGTGGTTTGTTTTCTTATACTAACGGAGCTCATGAGATTTTCTGTTGAGTTTTGTGTTGTGAAGTTTTCAAGTTTTGGGTAAAGATTTGATGGATTTTGGAATAAGGAGCGGCAAGAGCCTAAGCTTGGGGATGGCCAAGGAACCCCAACGTAAAATTCAAATAAAACCAAAAGCCTAAGATTGGGGATGCCCCAGAAGGCATCCCCTCTTTCGTCTTCGTCCATCGGTAACTTTACTTGAGGCTATATTTTTATTCACCACATGATATGTGTTTTGCTTGGAGCGTCTTGTATGATTTGAGTCTTTGCTTTTTAGTTTACCACAATAATCCATGCTGTACACACCTTTTGGAGAGACATACATGAATCGTAATTTATTAGAATACTCTATGTGCTTCACTTATATCCTTTGAGCTAGAAAATTTTGCTCTAGTTCTTCACTTGTATCTTTAAGAGCACGGTGGTGGTTTTATTTTATAGAAATTATTGATCTCTCATGCTTCACTTATATTATTTTTAGAGTCTTTTAGAACAACATGGTAATTTTCTTTGGCTATAAAATTAGTCCTAATATGATAGGCATCCAAGATGGGTATAATAAAAACCTTCATAAAAAGTGCATTGAATACTATGAGAAGTTTGATACTTGATGATTGTTTTGAGATATGAAGATGGTGATATTAGAGTCATGCTAGTTGATTAGTTGTGAATTTGAGAAATACTTGTTCTAAAGTCTGTGATTCCCGTAGCATGCACGTATGGTGAACCGTTATGTGATGAAGTCGGAGCATGATTTATTTATTTATTGTCTTCCTTATGAGTGGCGGCCGGGGACGAGCGATGGTCTTTTCCTACCAATATATCCCCCTACGAGCATGCACGTAGTACTTTGTTTCGATAACTAATAGATTTTTGCAATAAGTATGTGAGTTATTTATGACTAATGTTGAGTCCATGATTTATACACACTCTCACCCTTCCACCATTGCTAGCCTCTCTAGTACCGCGCAACTTTCGCCGGTACCATACACCCACCATATACCTTCCTCAAAACAGCCACCATACCTACCTATTATGGCATTTCCATAGCCATTCCGAGATATATTGCCATGCAACTTACCACCATTCCGTTTGTTATGACACGTTTCATCATTGTCATATTGCTTTGCATGATCATGTAGTTGACATCGTATTTGTGGAAAATCCACCTTTATAATTCTTTCATACATGTCACTCTTGATTCATTGCATATCCCGGTACACCGCTGGAGGCATTCACATAGAGTCATATTTTGTTCTAGTATCGAGTTGTAATTTTTGAGTTGTAAGTAAATAAAAGTGTGATGATCATCATTATTAGAGCATTGTCCCATGTGAGGAAAGGATGATGGAGACTATGATTCCCCCACAAGTTGGGATGAGACTCCGAACGAAATAAAAAAAGGAAAAAAAGAATAAAAATGAGAGAAAAAGAGAGAAGGGACAATGTTACTATCCTTTTACCACACTTGTGCTTCAAAGTAGCACCATGATCTTCATGATAGAGAGTCTCCTATGTTGTCACTTTCATATACTAGTGGGAATCATACATTATAGAACTTGGCTTGTATATTCCAATGATGGCTTCCTCAAACTGCCCTAGGTCATCGTGAGCAAGCGAGTTGGATGCACACCCACTTAGTTTCTTTTGTTGAGCTTTCATACACTTATAACTCTAGTGCATCTGTTGCATGGCAATCCCTACTCACTCACATTGATATCTATTGATGGGCATCTCCATAGCCCATTGATACGCCTAGTTGATGTGATACTATCTTCTCCTTTTTTGTCTTCTCTACAACCACCATTCTATTCCACTTATAGTGCTATATCCATAGCTCACGCTCATGTATTGCGTGAAGATTGAAAAAGTTTGAGAACATCAAAAGTATGAAACAATTGCTTGGCTTGTCATCGGGGTTGTGCATGATTAAATACTTTGTGTGATGAAGATAGAGCATAGCCAGACTATATGATTTTGTAGGGATAACTTTCTTTGGTCATGTTATTTTGAGAAGACATGATTGCTTTGCTAGTATGCTTGAAGTATTATTATTTTTATGTCAATATTAAACTTTTGTATTGATGTAGCGACCCGACCTCAAACGGTCAAGTCTCTGTGCTTCAGTGTCATCCCTGGATCAGTAATGCTGACACACACAGTACTCGAGGATTTATAACAGAGTAGCAATCACACACTTATTACATCAAAATGTCTCCAAAGAGAACTTATTACAATAAATATGGCTTAAGGAAATCTAATACGATAACGGCGGAAGGCTTGGAAGATAAAGTGAGTCCATCAACTCCAACGGCATAGCTGAGCTGCACGGCAACGACCTAACGAACCTTACTCCTCATCTAAAAAGTCTGCAACATAATACGTTGCAGCCCGAAAACGGGTCAACACATGGAATATGCTTGCAAAATAACACAGTAGAGCAATAACAGAATAATGCTATCACTACATGCATATTTGGCTGGTGGAAAGCTCTATGGTTACAGTTTTTTGCGAAAAGCCAATTTTTCCCTACAACAAAGGAATATATTTTATTTAACTATCATGGTAGTTGAAACATCATTGAGAAGGTTCCTCCAACTCAATCCCAATTAAAGTAATTATCAACCCAACAATATTAATTTAGAGTGATGAGATACTTAAGATACTCCAAGTACTAGATACTCAAGATGTCCATAACCGGGACACGGCTAACCATGATTAGTTTGTACACTCTGCAAAGGTTTGCGCACTTTTCCCCACGAGACTCGATCACCTCCGTTGAATTTCTCGCACTACATGGTGTTTGAGAAACAGATGACCGAGACACAGTCTTTCAGAAACATTAACTCTCTACTCCGGGCAGACCATACCAAACCTACAACCCACTACTTGCTGATCCACCTCTTCAAGAGCTTCACGTAACTTACTCAACTATGCTAGAGCCCATAATAGCTTGTGGCTGCACACGGAAGTTTCTAGCATGAATCATCTCAGTTCCCTTTGAGCCTGGGTGGCGGTCCATAGGAAAATCACACGGAACCTCGGGATTTCCAAAAATACAGGCAACACTGGGTACTCCAGGTGCCTCAATCCACCCAGATGTGTATTTAAGTTGCCACCTTAAGTTGAACCATTAATTAACAATCTCACATCTGTCATGGATTTCACTCACCCAAACCACGTCTACAAGCATAGCATAGCAATTTAAGCAACACGTAGAAGTAACTCCCAAGGGTTTGAACATAACAGGGCAATAGGTTCTACCTCATCAACTACTTCCCAACCCACATGTTAATCACATCCTAACCATGCAATGTTTGAGGATTGGAACTAATGCATAAAAACTCGGTGGTAAAGGGATATAATCAAAGTGTTACTTGCCTTGCTGACAGTCCGCGAAACCTAGAGACTCCAAATAACACGCTTCGCACTCCGGGAATTCTATCACAAACAAACAATAGCATACATAAGCAATCAAGCAAAGAAGCACAGGTAAATCTCAAATAAGAAGATCTAACCAGAAAGTTCAACTTAAGAACTCCGGTTTGCAAAAAGAATCAAATCGAACGGAGCAACGAAACTCAAACGGCGAATAAAACAAGATCCGTTTACTAATCTGGACCTAGGTCAAATTTTACAGTAGCTAAAGCTTGTTCAAGTTGGTTAAACAGAAAGAGGGTCTCGAGACGAAGATCTAGGTGCTTGAATCGCCTGATTCCGACAAACGAGCGAAAAGATAAACTAGAACGAAAATCGGATCAGAAATTGCGATCAGAAATAATCACGGAAAAATCTGATTAAACAAAACCGACGAACAGGCTAACGAACGAGCGTTCGTTATCTGTAACTAACGAGCGAAAAACGTTCGTTAAACGAACGTACGGACGAACGTCCGCTAAAAAGAAAAACCGGGAAAAACCGACGAACTGAGCTAAAAAAACGAACTAAGGTTTTCTTAAAAAAACGGATCGGTTTTCTTTTAAAAAAACTGGCGGCTACCTCGTCGGTCCGGCAGGGCGAGGCGGTGGTGGCGCGGCGAGGCGGCGGCAGCATGGCAGCGGCGGCTGCGGGGCTGCGGCTGCGGGCGGGCGAGGCGGCGGTGGTGGGTGGTGGTGGCGGTGAGGGGGGCGCTGGGTATATAAAGGGGAGGGGTGACTTGGGGAGGGGGCAAGTGGCGGCGGGGAGGGGAGTCCGGCTCGGACTCCTCGAGTCGGTGGCGGCGCGGCACGTCCGGTCTCCTGGAAGGAGACGATGCGCGGGGGAGGCGGGCCGGCGGCTGGGCTTCGGCCCAGTTAGCCACTGCGAACTTTTTTTAAAAATAAATTCCGCCGAAACTAAAAAAATCCTAGAAAATAAAATAAAAATCTAAAAATGCCAAAACAAATTTTCACCGTCTAAATGAAATATTTAGAGCGAGATGAACATTTTCTTGGCCCTAAAATGCAACTTTGAAAACGTGCAATTTTTTCTAATGCAACTAAAATCCAAATAAAAATCAAATATTTGATTTTAATATTTTTCCTCCAATATTTAAATTATTTTGAAGAATTGATATTATCTCCTCTCATATATTTTATTATGAAATATTTTCGGAGAGAAAAATAATTAAAACCAAAATCCTCGTTTCAAAATTTGATGAACTCAAATTTGAAAACCCAGGGAAATCCCCAACTCTCTCCGAGGGTCCTTGAGTTGCTTAGGATTTCGAGGATCGCGAGACGAAATGCAATAAAATATGATATGCAAGAATGATCTATGTATAACATTCCAAATTGGAAATTTGGGATGTTACAAACCTACCCCCTTTAATATGAATCTCGCCCTCGAGATTTGGGTTGGCTAGAAAATAGGTGTGGGTGGTCTTTGCGAAGATCATCCTCTCGTTCCCATGTGGCTTCGTCCTCGGTATGGTGGCTCCACTGAACTTTGCAAAACTTGATAACCTTGCTACGGGTGACTCGACTGGCAAACTCCAAAATCTTGACTGGCTTCTCCTCATAAGTCAAATCATTTTCCAACTGAATCGCCTCCAAGGGTACGGTATCTCTTAGCGGTATATCGGCCATCTCAGCATGTCACTTCTTCAACTGGGAAACGTGAAACACATCGTGAACTCCTGATAGTCCTTCAGGTAACTCCAACTTGTAGGCAACTTCTCCTATTCGTTCCAAAACACGATACGGTCCTACAAATATCGGGGCTAACTTTCCCTTAACTCCAAAACATTTCACTCCCTGCAAAGGTGATACTCACAGATATGCTTTGTCTCCAATTTCATAGGTTACCTCCTTGCATTTCGAATCTACATAACTCTTCTGTCTTGACTGAGCTATCTTCAGTCTATCTTAAATCAGTTTAACCTTCTCCTCAGACTCTTTGATCAAGTCTGGTCCAAACAACTGTCGGTCTCCAACTTCATCCCACATCAATGGTGTTCTGCACCTTCGTCCATACAGGGCTTCGAACGGTGCCATCTTCAAACTGGCTTGGTAGCTATTGTTGTATGAGAATTCTTCGTAAGGCAGATTGTCATCCCAAATAGACCCATAATCTAGCGCACAGGCTCTCAACATATCCTCCAGAATCTGGTTGACTCTCTCGGTCTGTCCATCGGTCTGCGAGTGAAATGTTGTACTGAACTCCAATCTCGTTCCCAAAGTCTGGTGCAGCTGATGCCAAAACTTTGAGGTAAATTGTGTTCCTCTATTTGATACGATGGTCCTTAGAACTCCATGCAGACATACGATCCTGGTCATATATATCTTGGCCAACTTTGCACTGGTATAAGTTGTTTTCACTGGGATAAAGTGTGCCACTTTGGTCAAGCGGTCAACTACTACCGATATAGAATCATAACCTGATTTGGTCCTGGGCAATCCGGTGATAAAATCCATGCGAAGTTTATCCCACTTCCATTCAGGTATCGGCATATGCTGTAGCAATCCTGCTGGCTTTTAATGCTCTGCCTTCACTCTCTGACATACATCACATATGGCTACATACTCGGCGATATCCTTCTTCATCCCTGTCCACCAGAAATGTTCCTTTAAATCCAAATACATCTTGGTGTTTCCGGGGTGTATCGAGTATGGTGAGTCATGGGCCTCCTGAAGTATTAACTTCCAGATCTCTGTGTTATTGGGCACATAAACACAGTCCTCAAACCATAAGGTGTCGTGCTCATCCTCACGAAAACCTTTGGCCTTTCCTTCGCTCATTTTCTCTTTTATCTCGGCAATCTCTTTGTCATCCTTCTGAGCTTCTCAAATCTTTCCCAACAATGTAGACCGAACCTCCATTGTTGCAACAAAACCTCTAGGAACAATCTCCAATCGAAGTTCCTGGAGATCCTCTGCTAACTCCTTCGGCAATCTAATGCTCTCTAGGGTATTAGCATAACTCTTCCGGCTCAAAGCGTCTGCTACGACATTGGCCTTTCCTGGATGATAGTGAAGCTTCATGTCATAATCCTTTATAAGCTCCAACCATCTTCTCTGCCTAAGGTTCAGCTCCTTCTGGGTGAAAATGTACTTCAAACTCTTATGATCCGTGTACACATCACAACGGTTTCCAATAAGGTAATGCCTCCAGGTCTTCAATGCATGCACTACGGCTGCTAGCTCCAAATCATGCATGGCATAATTTAACTCGTGTGGTTTTAATTGTCGCGAGGCATACGAAACAACTCTTCCGTCCTGCATAAGCACACTTCCAAGTCCTAGGCGAGACGCGTCGCAATACACTTGGAAATCCTTACGTATATCTGGCAGTGTCAGCACTGGGGCTGTAGTCAAACGTTTCTTCAGCTCCTGGAAACATGCCTCGCAATTTTCCGTCCATTTGAACTTGGTATCCTTCTTCAACAATTCCGTCATTGGCTTCGCAATTTTGGAAAAATTCTCAATAAATCTCCGATAATATCCTGCGAGTCCAAGAAAACTGCGGATCTCGCTAACTGAAGTGGGTGCCAACCATTCAGTGACTGACTGTACCTTGGTGGGGTCTACTGCTATACCTTCTCCTGATATAACATGTCCAAGGAATCCGACTTCCTTCAACCAAAATTCACATTTGCTGAACTTGGCATACAACTGATGTTCCCTGAGTTTCTCGAGAACTAAACACAAATGCTCCTTGTGCTCCTCCTCGTTCTTCGAATATACCATTATATCATCAATGAACACCACAACAAACTTATCCAAATATTCCATGAACACCTTGTTCATCATGCTCATGAAATAGGCAGGGGCGTTAGTCAGTCCAAACGACATGACCGTATATTCATACAACCCATACTGTGTGGTGAATGCTGTCTTTGGTATGTCCTTCTCTCGTATCTTCAACTGATGGTATCCTGATCACAGATCGATCTTTGAAAACACCTTAGCTCCTTGCAGCTAGTCAAACAAATCATTGATCATCGGCAATGGGTACTTGTTCTTGATCGTCACTTCATTCAAGGCCCGATAATCAACAACCATTCTTAGGGACTTATCCTTCATCTTAACCAAAAGCACCGGGGCTCCCCACGGTGATGAACTTCGTCGAATGTAACCTTTCTCCAATAACTCCCTGATTTGTTTCTTAATCGCCTCCAGATCATTCGCGGGCATCCGATAGGGTCTCTTGGATATTGGCCCTATGCCTGGCAATAGCTTTATCAAAAACTCGATATCTCGATCCGGTGGCATGCTTGATAACTCCTCTGGAAAAACATCCGGGTAATCCTTTTCTACAGGCACTTCCTCCTGAACAACTCCCATGAGGGTATTTACTTGGCTACTTCTTGGTGCATGCCTAGATATATACTTGATCCTTTTTCCCTCCGGGGTGGTGAGACAAATTGACTTACTAACACAGTCAATGCTTCCTCCGAACTTTGACATCCAGTCCATTCCTAATATCACATCCAATCCTTGTAACTCCAAGATAATTAGGTCGGACGGAAAAACATGGTTGCCAATGGTTAAGGGTATCTGGTCGCACCATCGACTAGCCATATACTCTGCTCCAGGTGAACTTACTAATAGAGGGGTCCTAAGGGTTTGGGTCGGTAGTTTAAACTTATCCATGAATTCCCTTGATGTGTATGAATGCGATGCACCGGTATCAAAAAGAACAAGAGCGGTAAATGACTTAACCAAAAACTTACCTATAACCGCGTCTGGCTGCTCTTCAACCTCCTCCACGTTAACGTGGTTCACTTGTCCTTTGTTGAATGGATTGGGCTTCTTCCCAGCGCTCCCATTTCCGTTTCCATTCTTCCCTTCAGGGCACTCCGTGGCATAGTGTCCAGTCTTCCCGCACTTGAAACAAGTAACGTGGCTTAGGTCTCTCTTGGTGGGTGTGGCTGGATTGGGGTGGTTCTGATTGTTGCTTGCTCCATTCCCATTCCCATTCCTTGGGCCAGTATGATTATGGTTACTTCCTCCATTATGGGTGTGGCCTCCATGGTTATGAACAAGTCCTCCCAAGTTCGGGGTTAGGCGAGGCTTCTGCTGAGCTCCTGAGTTATACCTCCCATGTCCATACTTCCCTTCAATCATAAGAGCCTTATCTACCAACTCCTGGTAGTTGTTGAATGTTGCCACCATCAACTGCATGCTCATCTCATCATTCAGCCCTTCCATAAACTTCTCCTGCTTTGCGGCATCTGTGGCCACATCATCAGGGGCATAGCGAGATAACTTGCTAAACTCATCCGCGTACCGATCCACAGTACGGTTCCCCTGGCGTAAGTTGCGAAACTCACGTTTCTTCATACTCATTGCTCCAGTTGAGACATGAGCTGTACGGAAGGCTTGCTGAAACTGGTCCCATGTCACCGTGGCTATAGGGTAGGTGACAGTGTAATTCTCCCACCATGAGGTTGCTGGTCCATCCAAGTGATGTGCGGCAAAACGCGCCTTCTCAGCATCGGTACATCATGCAGTGGTTAACTCCCTCCCAATCCTGCGGAGCCAATCATTTGCTACTATAGGCTCGGTGCTACTGGAAAACACCGGCGGCTACAACCTCAGAAAACGGGCTAAGTTGTCAACTGGTGGTGGTGGTGGTGGATTGTTGTTGTTGTTGTTGCCTTGGTTCTGAACTAACAACTGCATCACGGTATTCTGTTGCTGGATCAACTGAGTGAGCTCCGGTGGGAAAGCAAATCCGGGGTCACGTCTCGGAGGCATCTGATGGGTTTAGAGGGGAGAGATTAGAATAGAATGAGGTCTAATGAGAAAGCACTACCCATATGCACATGAGACAAACATAAACATTTCACTTAATCAATCAAGCAAGGGCCTACAATCGGTCTAGAACTATCGCAAAAGTGCTCTGACTACACTACTTACATGGTGGAATACTACTACTGATGTGGTGGTCTACTAAAATATTCCTCAGTTGAAGACTTCATGATATCCGCTCCAGCTTTGTCTTCAAAGTCATCATCGCTAAGGTCGGAGTCAGTGTCGTCGATGATGATGTAGTCCTCCGGGAGAATCTCCTTGGGTTCTTTGTCTTCTTCTATTGGTGCGGGGTCTCCCATGAATATTCCGATCTTCTTAATCAGGTTGTCATTCTTCTCCACTAGTACGACAATTTCCTCCACATAATCTTCACGTGTAGCCTTGAGTTCTTCCTCCAGTTCAGTGATCCTAGTCATTGCCTTCTTAAGATCTATCATGCCTGCGCACATCTGATTCTCCTGGCGTCAAATGTGCTGGTTTAGTTCCTCGATGAAAGCTGCAATTGATCTATCCCTCCTGGTGCTGATCATCTCCCATTGCTCATCTCGGCGCCCAAAAATCTGATAGATAGTATCCTTAAGCTCTTTGTGATAAACTTCTCCAATGCGTCCTATGGTGATGTGAGCTGCCATACTCTTGCCTAGACTCTAGGTTGGTGCATCAAAGGAAAACTCTATGGGCTTAGTGACTGGCGTGAAGGTTCTTCCTGGAACTTGAACATGAATCATCCATCGCTCCTCTTCTGGTAAAGTGGCATTGTAGGTCCCGGTGAAGCTTGGTATTCCTATGTTCAGGTACCTAGTGACTTCCTTCAAGTGTCGTCCAAAAGGTGCTTCTTCATCCGGTTGTGCAAACTTGTTCCTTGCATCCGCCATCCTAAAGAGTGGAAAATGGAGAGGAGTCAAAAATGAGAAGAGAATAGTGATCTATGGTTTTAGCTTAGTGGTCGTGTCCTACACTCAGCGTGTGCTCTGATACCATCTTGTAGCGACCCGACCTCAAACGGTCAAGTCTCTGTGCTTCAGTGTCATCCCTGGATAGGCAATGCTGACACACACAGTACTCGAGGATTTATAACAGAGTAGCAATCACACACTTATTACATCAAAATGTCTCCAAAGAGAACTTATTACAATAAATATGGCTTAAGGCCATCTAATACGATAACAGCGGAAGGCTTGGAAGATAAAGTGAATCCATCAACTCCAACGGCATAGCTGAGCTGCACGGCAACGACCTAACGAACCTTACTCCTCGTCTGAAAAGTCTGCAACATAATATGTTGCAGCCCGAAAACGGGTCAGCACATGGAATATGTTGGCAAAATAACACAGTAGAGCAATAACAGAATAATGCTATCACTACATGCATATTTGGCTGGTGGAAAGCTCTATGGTTACAGTTTTTTTTGCGAAAAGCCAATTTTTTCCTACAACAAAGGAATAGATTTTATTTAACTATCATGGTAGTTGAAACATCATTGAGAAGGTTCGTCCAACTCAATCCCAATTAAAGTAATTATCAACCCAACAATATTAATTTAGAGTGATGAGATACTTAAGATACTCCAAGTACTAGATACTCAAGATGTCCATAACCGGGGACACGGCTAACCATGATTAGTTTGTCCACTCTGCAAAGGTTTGCGCACTTTTGCCCACAAGACTCGATCACCTCCATTGAATTTCTCGCACTACACGGTGTTTTAGAAATGGATGATCGAGACATAGTCTTTGAGAAACATTAACTCTCTACTCCGGGCAGACCATACCAAACCTACAACCCACTACCTGCTGATCCACCTCTTCAAGAGTTTCACGTAACTTACTCAACTATGCTAGAACCCATAATAGCTTGTGGCTGCACACGGAAGTTTCTAGCATGAATCATCTCAGTTCCCTTTGAACCTGGGTGGCGGTCCATAGGAAAATCACACGAAACCCCGAGATTTCCAACAATACAGGCAACACTGGGTACTCCAGGTGCCTCAGTTGCCACCTTAAGTTGAACCATTAATTAACAATCTCACATCTGTCATGGATTTCACTCACCCAAACCACGTCTACGAGCATAGCATAGCAATTTAAGCAACACGTAGAAGTAACTCCCAAGGGTTTGAACATAACAGGGCAATAGGTTCTACCTCATCAACTACTTCCCAACCCACATGTTAATCACATCCTAACCATGAAATGTTTGAGGATTGCAACTAATGCATAAAAACTCGGTGGTAAAGGGATATGATCAAAGTGTTACTTGCCTTGCTGACGGTCTGCGAAACCTAGAGACTCCAAATAACACGCTTCGCACTCCGGGAATTCTATAGCAAACAAACAATAGCACTGATAAGAAATCAAGCAAAGAAGCATGGGTAAATCTCAAATAAGAAGATCTAACCAGAAAGTTCAACTTAAGAACTCCGGTTTGTAAAAAGAATCAAATCGAACGGAGCAACGAAACTCAAATGGCGAAGAAAACAAGATCCGTTTACTAATCTGGACCTAGGTCAAATTTTACAGTAGCAAAAGCTTGTTCAAGTTGGTTAAACGGAAAGAGGGTCTCGAGACGAAGATCTAGGCGCTTGAATCGCCTGATTCTGACAAACGAGCAAAAAGATAAACTAGAACGAAAATCGGATCAGAAATCGCGATCAGAAATAATCGCGGAAAAATCTGATTAAAGAAAACTGATGAACAGGCTAACGAACGAGCGTTCATTATCTGTAACTAATGAGCGAAAACCGTTCGTTAAACGAACATACGGACGAACATCCGCGAAAAAGAAAAACCAGGAAAAACCAGCGAACCGATCTAAAAAATGAACTAAGGTTTTCTTAAAAAAACCAGATCGGTTTTCTTTAAAAAAAATGGCAGCTACCTCGTCGGTCCGGCGAGACGCGGCGGCGACGGCAGGGCAAGGCAGCGGTGGTGCGGCGAGGCGGCGGCGGCGCGGCGCGGCAGCGGCTGCGGGCGAGCGAGGCGGCGGTGGTGGGTGGTGGTGGCAGTGGGGGCTGGGTATATAAAGGGGAGGGGGTGACTTGTGGAGGGGTAAGGGGCGGCGGGGAGGGGAGTCCGGCTCGGACTCCTCGAGTCGGCGGTGGCGCGGCGCGACCGATCTCCTGGAAGGAGAGGGCGCGGGGGGAGGCGGGCCGGCGGCTGGGCTTCGGCCCAGTTAGCCACTGCGCACTTTTTTTAAAAAAATCCATCGAAACTAAAAAAATACTAGAAAATAAAATACAAATCTAACAATGCCAAAACAAATTTTCACCGTCTAAATGAAATATTCAGAACGAGATGAACATTTTCTTGGCCCTAAAATGCAACTTTGAAAACGTGCAATTTTTTCTAATGCAACTAAAATCCAAATAAAAATCAAATATTTGATTTTAATATTTTTCCTCCAATATTTCAATTATTTTGGAGAAGTCATATTATCTCCTATCATATATTTTATTATGAAATATTTTTGGAGAGAAAAATAATTAAAACCAAAATTCCTCGTTTCAAAATTTGATGAACTCAAATTTGAAAACCCGGGGAAATCCCCAACTCTCTCCGAGGGTCCTTGAGTTGCTTAGGATTTCGAGGATCGCGAGACGAAATGCAATAAAATATGATATGCAAGAATGACCTATGTATAACATTCCAAATTGGAGATTTGGGATGTTACACTTGCATCTTTCGGATCTGAACATTAATGCCACAATAAAGGAAATTACATTGAGAATTATGCTAGGTAGAATTCCACATCAAAAATTCTGTTTTTATCATTTATCTACTCGAGGACGAGCAGGAATTAAGCTTGGGGATGCTTGATACGTCTCCAATGTCTCTATAATTTTTGATTGTTCCATGCTATTATATTATGTGTTTTGGATGTTTAATGGGCTTTAATGTACCTTTTTATATTATTTTTGGGACTAACCAACTAACCAAAGGCCCAGTGCAAATTCCTGTTTTTTTTCTTTCCTATTTCAGTGTTTCGCAGAAAAGGAATATCAAACAAAATCCAAATAGAGTGAAACCTTTGGGAGAGTTATTTTTGGAACAAACGTGATCCAGGAGACTTGGAGTGGACGTCAAGAAAGAAGCAAGGAGGCCACGAGGCAGGAGGGCGCGCCCAGGGGGTAGGCGCGCCCCCCACCCTCGTGGGCCCCTCACAGCTCCACCCATGTACTTCTTCCTCCTATATATACCCATATACCCCGAAAACATCCAGGAGCACCACGAAACCCTATTTCCAACGCCGCAACCTTCTGTACCCGTGAGATCCCATCTTGGGGCCTTTTCCGGCGCTCCGCCAGAGGGGGAATCGATCACGGAGGGCTTGTGCATCAACACCATGGCCTCTCCGATGATGCGTGAGTAGTTTGCCACAGACCTTCGGGTCCATAGTTATTAGCTAGATGGCTTCTTCTCTCTTTTTGGATCTCAATACAAAGTTCTCCTCGATTCTCTTGGAGATCTATTCAATGTAATTCTTTTTGCGATGTGTTTGTCGAGATCCGATGAATTGTGGGTTTACGATCAAGATTATCTATGAACAATATTTGTTTCTTCTCTGAGATCTTTTATTCATGATTTAATATCTTTGCAAGTCTCTTTGAATTATGAGTTTGGTTTGGCCTACTAGATTGATCTTTCTTGCAATGGGAGAAGTGCTTTGCTTTGGGTTCAATCTTGCGGTGTCCTTTCCCAGTGACAGCAGGGGCAGCAAGACACATATTGTATTGTTGCCATCGAGGATAAAAAGATGGGGTTTATATCATATTGCTTGAGTTTATCCCTCTACATCATGTCATCTTGCGTAATGCGTTACTATGTTCTTATGAACTTAATACTCTAGATGCATGCTGGATAGCGGTCGATGTGTGGAGTAATAGTAGTAGATGCAGAATCATTTCGGTCTACTTGTCGTGGACGTGATGCCTATACACATGATCTTGCCTAGATATTCTCATAACTATGCACTTTTCTATCAATTGTTTGACGGTAATTTGTTCACCCACCGTAGAATTTGCTCTCTTGAGAGAAGCCACTAGTGAAACCTATGGCCCCCGGGTCTATTCTCCATTATATTATTTTCCCGTCAACAAGCTATTTCTATCGCCGTTTATTTGCAATCTTTATTTTCCAATCTATACAACAAAAATACCAAGAATATTTATCTTATTATCTCTATGAGATCTCACTTTCGTAAGTGACCGTGAAGGGATTGACAACCCCTTTATCGTGTTGGTTGCGAGGTTCTTGTTTGTTTGTGCAGGTACGAGGGACTTGTGTGTAGTCTCCTACTGGATTGATACCTTGGTTCTCAAAAACTGAGGGAAATACTTATGCTACTTTGCTGCATCACCCTTTCCTCTTCAAGGGAAAACCAATGCATGCTCAAGAGGTAGCAATGTGCCACACAAATCTATCTTCTTGTAGGTGAACTGTTCAAAGAACTAGGCCAACCGTACGAAATTGAAATTCCAACAGACGACAGGATCTCGTAGCTATATTGCACACTGCGAGGCTCTTGTAATTAGCTGTTGTTTCACTCTTTTCGTTGTACCATATTATCAGATCTATGTTGACTTGTTCCAAATACAGAGGAAAGCCTGCAAGGACCAAAAAGTACCTAAACCAAATACTGTGGAAATCTTCAAGGACTGTCACACCAGCAAGATGAAGGGCATGACTACACTAGTCAAAGCCGCTGTTGTAAGTCCTTAATCCTCATGCCTTTTAAATACTACTTACTCTGACTTGTGCCTTGAACTGCATGGTTTGCAGCCAATGTCTATTACTCTTTTCAATTTTATACACAATTGTCTTCGTGTATCATTGCACCTTACATGGTTTAAAAGAGAGGAGTGATGTTCCTTTGATATTGACCTATAATCTAGTTCCGTGATGGACTTGCCCACACAATGTTACAATTGCATGTTTGTCTCTTCTCAGTTGTTTTGTGATATGAATGATGTCATACTATGTTTACCATATTATAAACTTTGTCTCTTTATCCTTAGCTGTCAAATAAATGTGAAGAAATAAACAATACATTAGCCATGGTACATGGTCATATGTTTGGAACCTGGTTTTATTATGTACTTTGCAGTAAAATACAACTAATATTTTACATGGGTTTACCAGAATAAGTTCTCTATATAGACCAAAGCTATTTTGTTTGGTTTTGCTGCCTCCTTAATATCTTCTGTTCTGGTACTACTAATGTAAAAACTCAAGTTTTCAGCAAACTATGGAAAAAATGGTGGAACCGCCACCTTCTAAAGGTGGCGAGGCAACCATAAACGCAATGTCAGCTCTTGCTGCAGTGGGTCAGTACCTGTCCACTAACAGTGCCAAAAGCACATTCCTACGTAATACTGGGTTGGTTGTTAAGGCAATCTCGTCCAAACTGCCTCATGATCAAGATATGCAAGCTCAAAACAATGTTATATCTGCGTTCCAGACACAAGTCCGTTCCCTAATAGAGACCCTTTGTGAAACAAGGAAAGACATTGTTCGATGTCGTCAAGATATGCATGGTTTTGAAACCAGACTATCAGACATTTGCTATGTTGTTCAGGAGCCTAGGAGAAATGAAGGCAAAGGTTATGGTGCTCCATCGGACAATACATCATGAAAACGTAAGAGTCGGGTCAAATGAATTGAGCTTCTGAACTTCTAGTGGTGCATTAATCTGCCAGACTGTTAACTTTTATGCCAACCTTCCTTTTGTTTTATAGTTGTAATTTGTTTTGTTGCGATACAAAATTTGTTCTTAATGTGCAGCCACCGGCTAAAGAAAACAGCAAGCCATTTTTGTATAGTGTAGGGTGTTCCCTATATTTGCACTGGTGGCGATCTTAGGTGCCCAGTGGATGTAATCTGTGCAACCGCCTTAATAGCCTAGTGTTAGTTTCGGGCTTATTTATTTCCTAGTCTTCTTTTTCCCTGGTTTGTTAGTGGCCGCAACAACCATGGGCCATATAAAGATCGTGGTAACCTTGACCCTGCTATGGGCTGTAGGATCCATGGGCCTCTACGGGGCATCTTTAAATGGGCCTCCAACACGGCCGTAGAATCGGTGGGCCTCAGGCCGTCGGATAAATGGGTCTACATGGGCCGTAAAGAGGCGTAATTGGTATCGGCCCAGCATGGTAACGGGCCGTTAATAGGACAGAGGTTAGCAGAGGCTTAATTCTCACAGGCATAACGGCTCGTTAATGGGCCAGAATATAGGATGGGTTGGAAACGGTGCAACGGGTTAACAGGCCAGAAATGGGCCGACTCTTGCCACGGGCCGAATTTGGCCCATTAGGGGAACAGGCCAGTAACGGGCCAGAAGTAATCAAGGGCCGGAAAGGAGCCGATGACCCACAAATATAGGGGATCTATCATAATCTTTTCGATAAGTAAGAGTGTCGAACCCAACGAGGAGCAGAAGGAAATGATAAGTAGTTTTCAGTAAGGTATTCTCTGCAAGCACTGAAATTAGCGGTAACAGATAGTTTTTTGATAAGGTAATTTGTAACGGGTAACAAGTAATAAAAGTAAATAAGGTGCAGAAAGATGGCCCAATCCTTTTTGTAGCAAAGGACAAGCCTGGACAAACTCTTATATAAAGGAAAACACTCCCGAGGACACATGGGAATTATCGTCAAGCTATTTTTCATCACGCTCGTATGATTCGCGTTCGGTACTTTGATAATTTGATATGTGGGTGGACCGGTGCTTGGGTACTGCCCTTCCTTGGACAAGAATCGCACTTATGATTCACCCCTCTTGCAATCATCCGCAACTACAAAAGAAGTATTAAGGTAAACCTAACCATAGCATGAAACATATGGATCCAAATCAGCCCCTTACGAAGCAACACATGAACTAGGGTTTAAGATTCTATCACTCTAGCAACCCATCATCTACTTATTACTTCCCAATACCTTCCCCTAGGCCCAAACAATGGTGAAGTGTCATGTAGTCGACGTTCACATGACACCACTAGAGGAGAGACAACATACATCTCATCAAAACATCGAACGAATACCAAATTTACATGACTACTTATAGCAAGACTTCTCCCATGTACTCAGGAACAAACGTAACTACTCACAAATCATATTCATGTTCATAATCAAAGGGGTATTAATATGCATAAAGGATCTGAACATATGATCTTCCACCAAATAAACCAACTAGCATCAACTACAAGGAGTAATCAACACTACTAGCAACCCACAGGTACCAATCTTAGGTTTTGGGACAAAGATTGGATACAAGAGATGAACTAGGGTTTCAGAGGAGATGGTACCGGTGAAGATTTTGATGGAGATTAACCCCCTCTCGCTGAGAGGATCGATGGTGATGACGATGGTGATGATTTCCCCCTCCCAGAGGGATGTTCCCCGGCAGAACAGCTCCGCCGGAGCCCTAGATTGGTTCCGCCATGGTTCCGCCTCATGGCGGCGGCGTTTCGTCCCGAAATCTTGCTTATTATTTTTTCTCGGATGAAAGACTTCATATAGAAGAAGATGGGCACCGGAGGCCTGCCAGGGGGCCCACGAGATAGGGGGCGCGCCCAGGGGGGTAGGGCGCGTCCCCACCCTTGTGGCCAGGGTGTGGGCCCCCTCTAGTTAATTCTTTTGCCAGTATTTTTTATAAATTTCAAAACATGCTCCAGTGAAGTTTCAAGACTTTTGGAGTTGTGCAGAATAGGTCTCTAATATTTGTTCCTTTTCCAGCCCAAAATTCCAGCTGCCGGCATTCTCCCTCTTCATGTAAACCTTGTAAAATAAGAGAGAAAAGGCATAAGTATTGTGACATAATGTGTAGTAACAGCCCATAATGCAATAAATATCGATATAAAAGCATGATGCAAAATGGACGTATCAACTCCCCACGCTTAGACCTCGCTTGTCCTCAAGCGGAAGCGAATAACGAAAAATATGACCACATGTTTAGAGATAGAGGTGTCGATAAAATAAAATGCGGACATGAGGGCATCATGATCATTCTTATAACAGCAACATATATAAATATTGTCATATGATTTCTTATGCTCAAGTAATAATCTATTCACAATGTAAAATATGAATCAGAAACTTCATTGAAACCCAAAAAACTATAATCTTGGTCATTGAAGCAATTGCGATTTATCATAACATCGGAAAGAGTCAATATAAGAGCTTTTCAGCAAGTCCACATACTCAACTATCATTTAGTCTTTCACAATTGCTAACACTCACGCAATACTTGTGGGTATGGAGTTTTAATCGGACACAGAGAAAGATAGGGGCTTATAGTGTTGCCTCCCAACCTTTTACCTCAAGGGTAATGTCAACAATAATAGTTCATGCTAACTTACATCCAATTGGATATATGTATCAGGATCTTTCCTACACAATGTGCTTGCCAAAGGATAAAATGTAGAAAGGAAAGGTGAAGATCACCATGACTCTTCTATGAAGTATAAGACAAGAATAAAAGATAGGCCCTTCACAGAGGGAAGCAGAGGTTGTCATATGTTTTTATGGTTGGATGCACGAAATCTTAATGCAAAAGAACGTCACTTTATATTTCCACTTGTGATATGAACCTTTATTATGCAGTCTGTCGCTTTTATTTCTTCCACATCACAAGATCGTATAAAGCTTATTTTCTCCACACTAATAAATCATACATATTTAGAGAGAAATTTTTATTGCTTGCAATAATGACAACTTACTTGAAGGATCTTACTCAATCCATAGGTAGGTAGATATGGTGGACTCTCATGGAAAAACTGGGTTTCAGGATATTTGGAAGCACAAGTAGTATCTCTACTTGGTGCAAAGGATTTGGCTAGCATGAGGGGGAAAGGCAAGCTCAACATGTAGGATGATCCATGACAATATAATTTATTTCAGATGTAAGAAAGCATAACCCATTACATTGTCTTCCTTGTCCAACATCAACTTTTTAGCATGTCATATTTTAATGAGTGCCCACAATCATAAAAGATGTCCAAGATAGTATATTTATATGTGAAAACCTCTCTTTCTTTATTACTTCCTATTAATTGCAACGATGACCAAAACTATGTTTGCCAACTCTCAACAACTTTTATTCATCATACTCTTTATGTGTGAAGTCATTACCCTGCATAAGATCAATATGATCTTTTTATTTCTTTTTATTCTTTCTTTTATTCTCTCAAGATCATAGTAAGATAATCAAAGCCCTTGACTGGAAACTAATCTTTATTATATATACCTCACGAACTCGATTACATAGAAGGATCATAAAGCAAAACTCAAAACTAAATCATGCTAAAACTTTATTCTAATAGATCAAGACATTACCAAAAGGATCGAACTAAGAAAAATGGTAAAGATAGGAGTGTGATGGTGATACGATACCGGGGCACCTCCCCCCAGCTTGGCAGTTGCCAAGGGGAGTGCCCATACCCATGTGTTTATATCTCTTTCCTCGGGGGTGGTGATGGTGGAGTTGTTGATGATGTAGGCTTGTCGTCCATCTTCCAAGGCATAGGCTCACCATTGTAAAAGGATGATCGGGTCTCCGGGATCCTCAAATCTGCAGCCAAACTCACCCTCTTGAATCTATATTCATACTCACAGTTTTGGTTTTGCAGGTCATAGATCTGGGCTTGGTGGCGCTCAATTTTCTCGTGAAACTTGAAGATGACCTCCCCAATGTTCTTGGCATCCAGCTTGTGGTTGTTGGTGAACTCCGTGTTCATTATATGATTGGCGTCGAGTCCATGTTCCACCATCTCCTGGCACTTGAAAACTTGTTGCTCCATTGCCTCGAGCCTTGTCTCCATGCTTCCGGTCCTCCTTGGTCCCTCAACATCGCGGATGTGCAGCAACCCCTCACACATCTCAATGGTTTGAGGATGTTGCAGCACTTCCGTGAGGTCGGGGTTGATGACCTTCTCGAAGAACTTGTCCTTGGGGGCACTTGGAGATGTCATGGTGATCTAGATCTGTCAGAAAAACAGCTCGAAACATAAACAAAGGATATTTATGTTGTACGGTGGTCAAAACCTTCGGTAGATTATATAACGAATTTTTACCGACCAAAAGAAGTGTCGTGCAAGAAAACGGAGTCCGGAGAGCACACGAGGTGCCCATGAGGCAGGGGGCACGCCCTCCACCCTCGTGGACGCCTCATGTCCTTCCCAGATCACTTCTTATTTTCCTATTTTCTTAAATATTCCAAAACGGAGAAAAATTGCTATTAGAACTGTATTGGAGTCGGTTTACTTACCGTACCACATACCTCTTCCTTTTCGGAGGCTGAAACGTTCTGGAAGGTGTCCCTTATATACTCCTCCAGGGTTACGGTTTCAATAACATTAGTTTCAACATTTATTGGATTACCTGAGATACAGTGTTTGATTCTTTGACCGTTCACCACCCTCGGATATGTGCCTTCGAAGTTGTTGATTTTTATGGCACCGGAACGATAGACCTCCTTGATAACGTAAGGGCCTTCCCATTTAGAGAGGAGTTTTCCTGCAAAAAATCTTAAACGAGAGTTTTATAATAGTACATAATCACCTACATTAAACTCACGTTTTTGTATCCTTTTGTCATTCCATCTTTTAACTTTTTCTTTAAACAGTTTGGCATTCTCATAGGCCTTGGTTCTCCACTCATCAAGAGAGCTGATGTCAAATAGTATCTTCTCACCAGCAAGTTTGAAATCATAACTGAGCTCTTTAATGTCCCAATATGCCTTATGTTCCAGTTCAAGAGGTAAGTGACATGCTTTACCATAAACCATCTTATACAGAGACATACCCATAGGATTTTTGTATGCAGTTATATAGGCCCAAAATGCATCATCAAGTTTCTTGGACCAATTCTTTCTAGATATATCAGCAGTCTTTTGCAAAATTAATTTGAGCTCTCTATTACTCAGTTCTACTTGACCACTAGACTCTAGATGATATGGAGATGCAATTCTATGATTAACATCATACTTAGCAAGCATTTTACGAAAAGCACCATGAATAAAATGTGAACCACCATCCGTCATTAAATATCTAGGGACTCCAAACCTCGGAAAATAACTTCTTTAAGCATATTAATAGAGGTGTTACGATCAGCACTATGATAGTCTCCAATGTATCTATAATTTTTGATTGCTCCATGCTATATTATCTACTGTTTTGGACTATAATGGGCTTTATTTTCCACTTTTATATTATTATTGGGACTAACCTATTAACCGGAGGCCCAGCCCAGAATTGCTGTTTTTTGCCTATTTCAGTGTTCTAGAGAAACAGAATATCGAACGGAGTCCAAACGGAATAAAACCTTCGGGAACGTGATTTTATCACCGAACGTGATCCAGGAGACTTGGACCCTACTCCAAGGAGTCAAAGAGGAGGTCACGAGGGTGGGGGGCGCCCCCCCTAGGGCGCGCCCCCTGCCTCGTGGGCCCCTCGGTGATCCACCGACGTACTCCTTCCTCCTATATATACATAAGTACCCCCAAACGATCAGAACAGGAGCCAAAAACCTAATTCCACCGCCGCAACTTTCTGTATCCACGAGATCCCATCTTGGGGCCTGTTCCGGAACTCCGCCGGAGAGGGCCGTCATCACGGAGGGCTTCTACATCATCCTAGCCCCTCCGATGAAGTGTGAGTAGTTTACCTCAGACCTTCGGATCCATAGTTAGTAGCTAGATGGCTTCTTCTCTCTCTTTGAATCTCAATACAAAGTTCTCCCCCTCTCTTGTGGAGATCTATTCGATGTAATCTTCTTTTTGCGGTGTGTTTGTTGAGACCGATGAATTGTGGGTTTATGATGAAGTCTATCTATGAATAATATTTGAATCTTCTCTGAATTCTTTTATGTATGATTGGTTATCTTTGCAAGTCTCTTCGAATTATCCATTTGGTTTGGCCAAATAGATTGGTAGTTCTTGCCATGGGAGAAGTGCTTAGCTTTGGGTTCGATCTTGCGGTGTCCTTTCCCAGTGACAGAAGGGGCAGCAAGGCACGTATTGCATCGTTTCCATCGAGGATAACAAGATGGGGTTTATTTCATATTGCATGAATTTATCTCTCTACATCATGTCATCTTGCTTAAGGCGTTACTCTGTTTTTAACTTAATACTCTAGATGCATGCTGGATAGCGGTCGATGAGTGGAGTAATAGTAGTAGATGCAGAATCGTTTCGGTCTACTTGTCACGGACGTGATGCCTATATACATGATCATGCCTAGATATTCTCATAACTATGCTCAATTCTGTCAATTGCTCAACAGTAATTTGTTCACCCACCGTAGCATACTTATGCTCTTGAGAGAAGCCACTAGTGAAACCTATGGCCCCCGGGTCTATTCTCATCATATCAATCTCCATCACTTTAATCTTGCTTTGCTTTTTTACTTTGCTTTTACTTTAAGCTTTGCATCTTTATACCAAAAATGCCAAAAATATTATATCTATCATATCTCACTCTCGTAAGTTACCGTGAAGGGATTGACAACCCCTAATCGCGTTGGTTGCGAGTAGCTATCATTTTGTGCAGGTACGAGGGACTTGAGCATGGCATCCTACTGGATTGATACCTTGGTTCTCAAAAACTGAGGGAAATACTTACGCTACTTTGCTGCATCATCCCTTCCTCTTCGGGGAAAACCAACGCAAGCTCAAGACGTAGCACACTACTAGTTGGAATAGCTTCTACCCAGCTAGTAACGTAATCAACAGCAACTAAAATATGTGTATACCCATTAGAGGAAGGAATGGTCCCATATAATCAAAGCCCCAAACATCAAATGGTTCAATAACAAGTGAATAATTCATAGGCATTTCTTGACGTCTACTAGTATTACCACCTCTTTGACATTCATCATAGGACCAGACAAACTTACGGGCATCCTTAAAGAGAGTAGGCCAATAAAAACCGGATTGCAATACCTTATGTGCAGTTCTATCTCCAGCATGGTGTCCTCCATAAGCCTCGGAGTAACACTTGCGTAGGATCTGTTCCTGTTCATGCTCAGGTACACAACGTCTGATAACCCCATCTACTCCTTCTTTATAAAGGTGTGGGTCATCCTAGAATTAATGTCTTAAATCATAGAAAACCTTTTTTTCTTTTGCTGGTATGTGAAACTAGGTGGTATAAATTTGGCAACAATATAATTAGCATAATCAGCATACCATGGAGCAGTACAAGAAGCATTTATGACGGCTAATTGTTCATTAGGAAAGCTATCATCAATAGGTAGTGGGTCATTAAGAACATTCTCTAACCTAGACAAATTGTCTACAATGGGGTTCTCAGCTCCCTTTCTATCAATAATATGCAAATCAAATTCTTGTAGTAAGAGAACTCATCTAATAAGTCTAGGTTTAGCATCTTTGTTTTCCATAAGATATTTAATAGCAGCATGATCAGTGTGAATAGTTACTTTAGAATCAACAATATAAGGTCTGAACTTATCACAAGCAAATACAACTGCTAAAAATTCTTTTTCAGTGGTAGCATAATTTCTCTGGGTACTATCTAGAGTTTTACTAGCATATTGGATAACATTTAATTTCTTATCAACTCTTTGTCCTAGAACAGCACCTACAGCATAATCACTAGCATCACACATAATTTCAAATGGTAAATTCCAATCAGGTGGTTGAACAATAGGTGCAGAAATCAAGGCTTTCTTAAGTGTTTCAAATGCTTCTACACAATCATCATCGAAGACAAAAGGAACGTCTTTTTTTAAGAGATTAGTCAGAGGCCTAGAAATTTTAGAGAAGTCTTTAATGAACCTCCTATAAAAACCAGCATGACCAAGGAAACTTCTTATACCTTTGATATCCTTAGGACACGGCATCTTTTCAATAGCATCAACCTTAGCTTTATCAACTTCAATACCTCTTTCAGAAATTTTATGCCCCAAGACAATACCTTCATTAACCATAAAGTGGCACTTCTCCCAATTCAAGACAAGATTAGTTTCTTCACATCTCTGCAAAACTCGCTCTAGGTTGCTTAAGAAATCATCAAAAGAAGTTCCATACACGGAGAAATCATCCATGAAAACCTCAACAATCTTTTCACAGAAGTCAGAGAATATAGCCATCATACATCTTTGAAAGGTAGCAGGTGCATTACATAAACCAAAAGGCATACGTCTATAAGCAAAGGTACCGAAATGGCAAGTAAAAGTGGTCTTTTCTTGGTCCTATTTTGACACGGGTATTTGAGAGAAACCAGAATAACCATATAGAAAGCAAAAATGTGTATGTTTGGATAATCTTTCTAGCATTTGATCAATAAAAGGTAAAGGGTAATGATCCTTTTTAGTAGATTTATTTAATTTGCGGAAATCAATTACCATTCTATAACATGTAACAAATCTTTGTGGGATCAATTCATCTTTATCATTAGGAACAACAGTAATACCTCCCTTCTTAGGGACATAATGGACATGACTTACCCACTGACTATCAGCAACGGGATAAATTATACCTGCCTCCAGAAGCTTTAGTATTTCTTTTCTTACCACTTCTTTCATCTTAGGATTTAACCGTCGTTGGTGATCAACAACCGGTTTAGCATCTTTCTCCAATTTTATTTTGTGCTAGCATAGAGTGGGACTAATGCCCTTAAGATCATCAAGAGTATATACAATAGCAGCATGGTGCTTCTTCAGAGTTTTCAATAATTTCTCTTCTTCCTCCTTTGAAAGGTTAGCAATAATAATAGCAGGATATATCTTCTTTTCATTAAGATAAGCATATTTAAGAGTATCAGGCAATGGTTTAAGCTCAAACACGGGATCACCCATGGGTGGAGGAGGATCCCCTAGAATTTCGACAGGAAAGTTGTGTTTCAAAATAGGTCCCTGTTTAAAGAATACTTCATATATTTCCCTTCTTTCATTCATAAACATATCATTTTCATGGTCTAGCAAATATTGTTCTAAAGGATCATTAGGAGGCATGGCAATAGAAGCAAGACCAATGATTTCATCTTTACTAGGTAATTCTTTACCATGGGTTTGTCTACGAAATTTAGCAAAATGAAAATCATGAGACATATCCCGTAAACCAACAGAAACAATATCCTTTTTGCAGTCTATCTTAGCATTAACAGTATTCAAGAAGGGTCTACCAAATATAATGGGACAAAAGTTATCTTGTGGGGAACCAAGAACAAGAAAATCAGCCAGATATTTAACTTTCCCACACAAGACTTCAACATCTCTAACAATCCCAACTGGTAGTGTCTCTATTGGCAAGCTTAATTGTAACATCTATTTCCTTTATCTCAGCAGGTGCAATATCATGCATAATTTCTTTGTATAAGGAATGAGGTATTGCACTTGCACTGGCACCCATATCACATAAGCCATGATAGAAATGATCTCCTATTTTAACAGAAATAACAGGCATGCCTACAACAGGTCTATGTTTATTTTTAATGTCAGGTCTAGCAATTCTAGTAGCTTCATCATAGAAGTAAATAACATGCCCATCGATATTATCGGCCAAGAGATCTTTAACCATAGAAATACTAGGTTCAACTTTAATTTTCTCAGGGGTGTAGGTGTTCTAGTATTACTCTAACGACCATAGTTGAAGCTTTAGCATGATCATTTATTCTCACAGGGAAAGGTTGTTTCTCAATATAAGCAGTAGGAACAACATGATCAACATTATAAGTGATAGTCTTTTCTTCAACTTTAATAGGCGCAACTACTTTTAAATCAATGGGAGGATTATATTCAAACCACTTCCCTTAGGGAGATCAACATGAGTAGCAAAGGATTCACAGAAAGAAGCTACTATCTCACAGTCAAGTCCGTATTTAGTGCTAAATTCACGGAAAACATTGGTATCCATAAAAGATTTAACACAATCAAACATGGGTGTTATACCTGACTCCTTACCTTCGTAGAGATCCCAATCTTCAAAGTTGCATTTAATTATTTCCAATAAATCTCATTTGAATTCAATAGTCTTCATCATCAAAGAACCAGTACAAGAAGTATCGAGCATGGAGCGATTATTGAGAGAAAGATGAGCATACATTTTTTGAATAATAATTTCTCTTGAGAGCTCATGATTGGGGCATGAATATAACATTGACTTAAGCCTCCCCCAAGCTTGAGCAATGCTTTCTCCTTCGCGAGGCCAAAGATTATATATATAATTACGATCACGATGAACCAGATGCATAGGATAAAACTTCTGATGAAATTCCAATTTCAATCGGTTGTAGTTCCATGATCCCAAATCATCACATAGCCTAAACCATGTCAATGCCTTTCCCTTCATAGATAAAGGGAAGACCTTCTTATTGATAACATCCTCGGGCATACCTGCAAGCTTAAATAATCCACAAACTTCATCCACATAGATTAGGTGCAAATCGGGATGTAATGTTCCATCACCTGTGAAAGGATTAGCTAGCAGTTTCTCTACCATACCCGAAGGAATTTCAAAGTAACCATTTTCAGTAGGTTCAGTAGGTTGAGGAGCAACTCTTTGCTCTACTGGTCGGGGTGAAGATACCCCGAACAAGCCCCTCAAAGGATTATGTTCCATAGTAACAAGTGACAGTAAATTTCAGCACACTATATAAATTTTTCCTTACCAAATTCCACCTACCAAAGGCGCTTCACTCCCCGGCAACGGTGCCAGAAAAGAGTCTTGATGACCCACAAGTATAGGGGATCTATCTTAGTCCTTTCGATAAGTAAGAGTGTCGAACCCAACGAGGAGCAAAAGGAAATGATAAGCAGTTTTCAGCAAGGTATTCTCTACAAGCACTGAAATTAGCGGTAACAGATAGTTTTGTGATAAGGTAATTTCTAACGGGTGTCGGTGTCAAAACCGGCGGATCTTGGGTAGGGGGTCCCGAACTGTGTGTCTAAGGTTGATGGTAACAGGAGACAGGGGACACAATATTTTACCTAGGTTCGGGCCCTCTCTATGGAGGTAATACCCTACGTCCTGCTTGATTGATCTTGATGAATATGAGTATTACAAGAGTTGATCTACCACGAGATCGTAATGGCTAAACCCTAGAGGTCTAGCTTGTATGGCTATGATAATGAGTATCCTTCCGAACTAAGTCCTCCAGTTTATATAGACACCGGGAGGATCTAGGGTTACACAAGGTCGGTTACAAAGAAAGGAATCTACATATCTAATCGCCAAGCTTGCCTTCCACGCCAAGGAGAGTCCTGTCCGGACACGGGTGCAGTATTCGGTCTTCGTATCTTCATAGCCCATTAGTCCGGCCCATGGCTAATAGTCCGGACGCCCGAGGACCCCTTAGTCCATGAATCCCTCAGTAGCCCCTGAACCTGGCTTCAATGATAAGGTATCTGACGCGTAGATCTGTCTTCGGCATTGCAAGGCGGGTTCCTCCTTCCGAACTCCAGGGTAGTCTTCGGATGTATTGAACGTGTCCGGACCTGTAACACAACACTACACACAACTGCGAAGAGAATATAATATTCCACGAGTCCGATCTGATGACAACTTTTATAACGTGATGCCACACTCGCCCGATTTTTCGAACCGTTCCCCATCCCGTTGTTCCACATTTCGAGGCGCGGTTGCTATTTGCATGCTCTGTCGAAACAGAGATCGTGTCCCCTCATTGC
Source organism: Triticum urartu (assembly GCF_003073215.2). Classification (NCBI taxonomy): domain Eukaryota; kingdom Viridiplantae; phylum Streptophyta; class Magnoliopsida; order Poales; family Poaceae; genus Triticum; species Triticum urartu. The sequence goes on along the minus strand of NC_053022.1, from coordinate 256,422,657 downwards.
GGTATTCTCATTAACACGAGTGTGGGTAACCCAACCGTTCTATTGGAAAGATCCCTTAGAAATAGGCAGGCTTTCAGGCTCAGGAGGAGGCGTTTAATCCCCGCTGCCTTTATAAAGGAACCAAGGGTCGTCCTTTTTACGCCAAACTTCTCCTCAGCTTATCCAACCTCGATTTCTAGCACCCAAGGTTCGATTTTGTTGCTTTAGGCTTCCCCATTATATCCGGACCCAGCCCTCAAGGCTGATGGGCGGCTTCCTCCGTTACAGAGGAGGATATTGCGAAGCTTCGAGCAGCCAGATACCTGACCGCGGAGATCCACCACAGGCTTCCTGCTCAAGGGCAGGTTATCCCGACGCCCAGATATGGCGAGAGGGTCGTATTCATATCACACTTCCTTCGAGGGATAGGGCTCGATCTTGATCCCTTCGTCTGGGGGCTAATGTTCTATTATGGACTAGATTTTCATGATCTAGCCCCAGAGTCTTTCCTCCATGTCTCAGCGTTCATCATTACGTGTGAGGCCCTTCCTCTGAATCCCCCCACACTTTGGCTTATGGCTCAAGACCTTTAGTGTGAAACCAAAGGTAGTCGACGGGGAACAGGTGGAGTGCAGCGGTGCTGTAGTCAGCCAGCTCACCAACACTCCTTGGCCAAAAGGCTCTTTTGCCGAAACTTCCAATCAATGGCAGCGAGAGTGGTTTTATGTTACGGAGCCCCGCAGCACCAAGTGGGTAGCTGCACCCACGTTTCTCCCTGGCCCGCCGTTACAGCTTGCATCATGGGCCAACAAGGGGCTGGATTGGGGATCAGTTGATGAAGTGAGGACTCTACAAAGCCGCATCCAAACCCTCCTCGAGAGGGACATCGATCTTGTCAGCGTGATTCAAGTAATGCTGATTCGCCGAATCCTACCATCCCAACGTAGGCCTCTCCGTATGTGGGAGTTCAATCCAGAAGGACCACGAACCCTCCAACACTTCTTCGGCATTACGCACAAAGGGATGTGGAAGTTGTTTTTTGAAAAATGAAAACATTGGCCGGACACTACTGAGGACACAGGCCTCGACTGTCGCCGTCCGGATACCCCGGTAAGCACTTGACTTCTGAACACCCTTTTTTTTAAGTATGCCGTAATACATTACTGAGCAAACTATCTCCTTCCAGGGCTGGATAAAGAAAGCGGAGCTGATTAGGTGTCTGTCCCCCCTCCTCGAAGGTTCAGCGGATCCTGTATTAACAAGGATGCTAGCCCCGGCACCGTACCAGATGCCTGTGAAGGAGGGCAAGGCAGAGAGGACCAAAGATGGCCCCCATCCCGAAGGTGTGCCAGACAAGATTCCATCGTCCGAAGACAAAAATGACTGGGAAGTCAACGTCTCTTCCCCCCATGGGAAGAAAAGGGCCGCCTCCGAAGATTGGGAGGAAAAGGCTCCTAAGCGAGGCAAGATGCCTTCGTCGGGTGGCTCGGGCTTGGAGGACGACGTCATCGCGCAGTCCCATGACGAGGACAAGCCTCAGGCCAAATCGTAAGTGAACAAGGGTGTTTTAAACACGTCCCGCCCCTTTCTTGTAATGTCTAGAATATATGTTTTTTTGCAGTTCGGCACGTAGTCTTCTTCAACAATCCTCTTCCTTGGGGGATCTTCTCCCGGATATGATGGAAAGCGAGACGCCTCCACCAATATCCTCGCCCAGGGCAGATGACTTCGAGGTGTCGTCGCGGAGGGCCTCTCCCGATCAACAAGTGGTGCGAGGGATGATGAAGACACAACCCGAAGGTGATACTTCGGTGGCCCAGGGTCCAGGGACCAACAATAAAGGCCCTGAACATTCCGGTCTACAGCCGGATACGAATAAATGGACCCCTTCAAAGGGAGGTCGTACTCCTACAACAGCCTCAGGAGACCCAGAGGCGCAGGATATATTGACGAACATGCTGCGACAGGTGTCCGTCTCAGAGGAACATCATTCCTTGATGGGCATGGTGGTCGAAAAGGTCCTGGCCGCAAAAAGCGGATTGAATGAGGCCTTCATGGGCCTGCTAAGAGGCTTCGAGGTTTGTATCGTAATATGCCCGATTGTGTTTTATTCAAGAATACAGCTGTGTATAGATAGTAGCCCCTGAGACTCTGATTGGCTTCCTCAGGGAGGCGATCAGAGGATCAAAAGATATACCCAGGAAGTAACATGATTAATTGGAACACAGGCTGTGACCTCCCCAGAAACTGTCCGGGCTGTAGAGATTGCGGATTTGCAACACAAGATTGATGAGGCAGATACTGATATCGTGTTGATCCACAGGCGTCTTGACGAGTCGCAAGGTACGTGTTCGGAGCAATCCTTACATATACGTGTTTGTAATATAAGCGTGACGCTGAAAGTTGCATACTGGAATATGCATGGCTGCAGATGGTGCCGCCGCCGTTGAGATTCTTCGGGCGGACTGGCCCGGGCCAAGGAGCAGGCTCGGTTTAGTAATGCGGCTGCCGAAAAGGCATCGACCGAGTTAAAGGCCGAACAATCTGCTCGGCACCAAGACGAGGAGAAAATATCCTCGATGGCGCTCGAACTAAAAAATGCTACCAGCCGCTGTGAATTCCTGGAGAAGGAGAATAAAGCCAAAGCGGCTGAGCTTGACAATGCCTTGCGAGAGGCGAAAGAAGCGCGGTCCGAATCTAGAGCGGCCCGTGAGGAGATCTAGCAAGCTGGGGAGATTGCGGCTGGTAAGCCATTTTTATTACAGACTAAGTTCGGCGATCCGAATTATGCTCAGGTTAACCAAGTGTGGAGTTCTCCAGACGTGTTTTTGGACCTGCTGAAGACTTCATCCGATGCGGCACAGTTTTACCAAGCGCAAGAGGGATATGCAACGGAGAAGCTTTTCTGGTCACAGTTTGGCACATCAAAACGCCCTCTGCTGCTAAATGAATAGATGTCCCAATGGGCCGAGCTTCACAAGATGTCCGGCGCTGCCATGAAGAATGTCATACTTCAGCTGTGGCCGACTGAGACGATTCCGAATAGCTATTCGGCTTGGTGCGGCGGCTTGCTGATGCGGTGCCACATATCGACGCCGTGAAGCGGTCAGCGTGCATTGAAGGTGCACGGATGGCCTTTGCCCGAGTCAAGACATACTGGGGGAAGATAAAGGCCGTCAATGTTGCAGCGCAGGGTCCACCCAAGGGCAAGGACCATCACACACCAGAGCATTACTTTGAGGACGTCTTAGAGGCTGCCCGCTTGATAGAGGGTCAATGTTCGAAAGGCATAATATTCGAGTGAACTCTTTACGAGTTGTAAAAGACAATTGTTATAATCAGTCTATATTTTGATTTTGCCTAAAGGCTTTTGTTCCTCCTGTGCGACCATTTGTATATGAACTGAAAGTTTTCCAGTTGTCGGCTTCAGCCCCCTTGTAGGAAGTACGGGGGTGTTCAAAAAAGCATCTGATCACACTTGACCCAACGTCTTGGTCCGTGAAGGAGGTGTCAATGCGGCGAACCAGGCAACCAAACTATAGGGCGTTAACACTTTCACTTAGCCATAAGAGTTTTATGGTGGGTCTACGACATAGCCCCTGGTATGTATGCGGCTTATTCATACGATGCGTTTACATATTTGACCGGAAAGAGGTCCTTCGTGTGACAGGAGGGAATCACGAAAGATTCCGATAAGTCATCGAGTGGTTGACCAGCTCTCGCCGCATCATGACAGTCAGTTTTCGGCTTTCTCTACTGAGGTGCTTAACCAGGTGAACCGGAAGCACAATCGCAGTAGTTCTCCCTTTACTACCCTAGCCGATAGAGCGGAACGTAGGATAGCAAGCACAGGAGCCGGGCAACCCAACTATTGACCCAAGACATGATTCGGAGCTGATGCACATAAGGCCAAACTCGTGATGCCGAAGTACGCTATAGAGCTGTTCAGACTTTGTCGGCAACTCGTTTGTTCCCATACCGAGCCTCTGGCAAGTTATGTCAAGGCGTACGTTTGAGACGACCGTAGGGGCAAAACTCGGTCCTTTTAGAAAAGAATGGATTATTTTTACTGGGATCCGAGTGATGTGACAATCGTGTATATAGATAACAAAGCCACAACCCTGGCTATTTGATATGCCAGGGGTTGAAGGCGGAGGAGAAAGGCACTTTACAGGATCGAAATAGAGAGTGCGGTATACAAAAAGTTATTTTGGACCTCGTGTCGCACGTCTGCGCCGCCTGTCCTAGGTGAAGGGACTCCTTGACGGAAATAGCCCTTGGGTGAGTGTACGAACCTGAACTTCGACAGAGTCCGAGGCCAGCCATTGAGCCACCTGTGGAGGGGAAACAAGAAAAAGGAAGAAGAAAAAATAGTAAAAAAGGAAGGTTATGGGGGTACTTTCACGTCCGTCCGTATTGTGCTTTCGCCGGTGCCCAGGGTATTTTAAGTGCATAGTTATGTATGCGCGGTATAGATTGTCCGGTTATATGCGGCGGACGGCCGAAGCCGAACTGCTAGTCATGTATGGGATTTGAATGATCATGTTGAATGGAGACCGGTGGCTTAATGGACGACGAGGTATGTGGTGTAATGCCCCCGTTGTGTAGTTCGGCTGAGATAGCCGTAGTGTGATCCTTTGCACGGAGAGAGCACTCCATGCGTTCCCCTGTAGGGGACTGTGTCATGTGTACCATGTTCACTGTCTTTACTTCGGGGGAAACTTCTTCTGACCCCCGGTGTTTGGTTGGCGAGTTTCGTTGTCGTCGTCGCTGGGCGGCTTCTTCCCCTTGTATTCGGCGTTTAACTTGCCGGCCTGTTTGAAGACCCAGCAACTTCTGTTGGTGTGGTTAGCTGGTTTATTGGGGTGGCCATGAATCTGGCAGAGCCTATCCAATATCTTATCCAAATTGGATAGTCCGTCTCTGTTTGCCTTGAATGGCTTCTTCCGTTGACCGGGTTTGGGCCCACTGAATCCGGCATTATCCGTTGTGTCGTGCGCTCCCCCATTACTATTGCCATGTTTGTGCTTATTGTGTCGTGGTTTCCCGTTGCCGTCTCGAACTTCGGAAGTGCCCGGGTCACTAGCGTTGTTGCTTCTACAAGCGATCCAGTTGTCTTCTCCCGCGCAAAAGCGGGTCATCAGAGTGGTAAGGGGTGACATGGATTTTGGTCTTTCCTGACCGAGGTGGCGGTCGAGCCACTAGTCCCGGACACTGTGTTTAAAGGCCGCTAGGGCTTCCGCGTCCGGGCAGTCTACGATTTGGTTCTTTTTAACTAAGAACCTAGTCCAGAGCTTCCTGACTGACTCTCCGGGCTGCTGGATGATGTGACTTAAGTCATCAGTGTCTGGTGGCCGGATGTATGTACCTTGGAAGTTGTCGCGGAAGGCGTCTTCCAGATCTTCCCAGCTGTCGATAGAGTTTTCAGGCAGACTGTTTAACCAGTACCTTGCTGGTCCTTTGAGTTTTAGTGGGAGGTATTTGATGGCATGAAGGTCGTCTCCTCGAGCCATATGAATATGGAGAAGAAAATCCTAGATCGATACCGCGGGATCAGTTGTTCCATCATATGATTCGATATTCACGGGTTTAAACCCTGCTGGGAATTCATGCTCCATTACTTCGTCAGTGAAGGAGAGTGGGTGTGTGGCGCCTCTGTATTGGGCCAAGTCGCGACGTAGCTTAGATGGAGTCCGTCTGCGGTTTTCGGCCCGGGCGTGACTAGACTTGTCCCGTCCGAATAGGTAGCCGACGTTGCGTGTCGAGGCACGTCCTCGCGATCCGTAGATTGATCTGGTATGTCCTGCTCTACTGTCCAGGTCCTGCCGAGGGTCGTATGTATGACCCCGAGCTGTTTTATCTCTATTTTTTCTTTGGGTGAGGTGGGCTGCTGTTTGGTTTGAGCTGCCGCTTTATCCCGACTGCATGGTGGTCGGTTAGCCGCATTGTCCCGACCGTGTGGTACAGGCTCCGACGCTTCCTTATCGAGCTGAGGTAGCAATCTGCGCTGCGGGTAACCCTTGGTTGTGCACCTGGGGTCGTATTCTTTGGCCACTAGGATATCTATCCATCCATCGTTGAGCAGGTCTTGGTCATCTTGAAGTTGCTGTTGTTTCTTTTTCAGGCTCCTTGCAGTGGCTAATAGCCGGCGTTTAAAGCGCTCCTGCTCGAGAGGTTCCTCAGGCACAATGAAATCCTCGTCGCCAAGGCTCTCCTCATCCTCGGAGAGCGGAAGATAATTACTGTCCTCTGAGTCTTCGTGTATGGCCTGTTCATGTGGGCTATCGTGCCCGTCTTCCAGTTCATCCTGTTCGGATGTTGCCCCAACAGGGGCTTCATTGTCTTTGGCATCGTCCGGGGTATTGTTTTCTCCGATGCCGGTATTACTGTCTTTTGCACGACGTGACTTAGAGCGGCGCCGCTGACGTCGGCGTCTCGGCTGTGTCTCAGGAGGTTCATCCTCAACTGGATCTTCTTTGTCATCATCGTTAGTTTCTTTAGGTGTATCCACCATGTATACGTCATATGAACAAGTGACCATCCCGCGTCCAATGAGTGGCAGGTTTCGGCCCTGCTCTTCTTCGGCATCGCCGTCTATACCGTCGAAGTCTTTGGAGCCGTAATCGAGCATTTCGGTTAAGTCCTCGACAGTGGCTATGGAGTGGGTGGCGGGTGGGAAGCAAGATTCTCCATCATCAGCCCCTAGTTCGAACCGAACATAGTTCGATTGTGAGTCCCCCGCCAAGGACAGGTTTTTCAATGAGTTTAGCATGTCGCCCAAAGGCGAGTGCTGGAAGATGTCTGCGGGCTGAATTCGAAGATCGATAAACGATCAAGTTAGCCGTCCACGGGCTCACATGGTTCGGAACTTACGACCAGAGACGAGCCCGGAGTTCCGGTGGCACATGTATCGTGTGATATTAAGTCTATGTGCGGCTCGAACACCGGGGAATCTATGGCCTCCGTGGCGGGGCTGAGCTTCCCATCCTTGGATGGCGCAGTCTGCTCCGGATCTAAGGCCAGAGCAGTTACGGGAGCTGTCTCCTGGATGCAGTCCGATGACAGATTTAGGCCATGTCTCTCGGGGTGACTGGGAGTGGTAGCCGCGGTCCCGAATTCGGCGAAGATCAAGTCTCCACGGACATCCGCAGCGTAGTTCAAGCTCCCAAATATGACCTGATGGCCAGGGGGTAGCTTTCGATCTGCTCCAGATGGCCAAACGAATTGGCCTGCGACGCGAAGCCGCCAAACACAAAGATTTGTCTGGGAAGAAAGTTTCTCCTTGGACAGCGTCATTATTGACGATTGAAGGGGCCATCAAACCTTTTGGTGACAGCACAGTGGAACTCTCAATGAAAGCACCAATGTCGGTGTCAAAACCGGTGGATCTCAGGTAGGGGGTCCCGAACTGTGCGTCTAAGGTCGATGGTAACAGGAGACAGGGGACACAATGTTTTACCCAGGTTCGAGCCCTCTCTATGGAGGTAATACCCTACGTCCTGCTTGATTGATCTTGATGAGTATGAGTATTACAAGCATTGATCTACCACGAGATCGTAATGGCTAAACCCTAGAGGTCTAGCTTGTATGGCTATGATAATGAGTATCCTTTTGGACTAAGTCCTCCGGTTTATATAGACACCGGGAGGATCTAGGGTTACACAAGGTTGGTTACAAAGAAAGGAATCTACATATCTAATCGCCAAGCTTGCCTTCCACGCCAAGGAGAGTCCTGTCCGGACACGGGTGCAGTCTTCGGTCTTCGTATCTTCACAGCCCATCAGTCCAACCCATAGCTAACAGGCTGGACGCCCGAGGACCCCTTAGTCCAGGACTCCCTCAATGGGTAACAAGTAATAAAAGTAAATAAGGTGCAGCAAGATGGCCCAATCCTTTTTGTAGCAAAGGACAAGCCTGGACAAACTCTTATATAAAGGAAAACGCTCCCGAGGATAAATGGGAATTATCGTCAAGCTATTTTTCATCATGCTCGTATGATTCGCGTTCGGTACTTTGATAATTTGATATGTGGGCGGACCGGTGCTTGGGTACTGCCATTCCTTGGACAAGAATCCCACTTATGATTAACCCCTCTTGCAAGCATCCGCAACTACAAAAGAAGTATTAAGGTAAACCTAACCATAGCATGAAACATATGGATCCAAATCAGCCCCTTACGAAGCAACGCATAAACTAGGGTTTAAGCTTCTGTCACTCTAGCAACCCATCATCTACTTATTACTTCCCAATGCCTTCCCCTAGGCCCAAACGATGGTGAAGTGTCATGTAGTCGACGTTCACATGACACCACTAGAGGAGAGACAACATACATCTCATCAAAACATCGAACGAATACCAAATTTACATGACTACTTATAGCAAGACTTCTCCCATGTACTCAGGAACAAACGTAACTACTCACAAATCATATTCATGTTCATAATCAAAGGGGTATTAATATGCATAAAGGATCTGAACATATGATCTTCCACCAAATAAACCAACTAGCATCAACTACAAGGAGTAATCAACACTACTAGCAACCCACAGGTACCAATCTTAGGTTTTGGGACAAAGATTGAATACAAGAGATGAACTAGGGTTTGAGAGGAGATGGTGCTGGTGAATATGTTGATGGAGATTGACCCCCTCCCGCTGAGAGGATCGATGGTGATGACGATGGTGATGATTTCCCCCTCCTGGAGGGATGTTTCCCCGGCAGAACAGCTCCGCTGGAGCCCTAGATTGGTTCCGCCTCGTGGCGGCGGTGTTTTGTCCCAAAAGCTTGCTTATTATTTTTTCTCGGACGAAAGACTTCATATAGCAGAAGATGGGCACCGGAGGCCTGCCAGGGGCCCACGAGACAGGGGGCGCGCCTAGGGGGTTGGGCGTGCCCCCACCCTCGTGGCCAGGGTGTGGGCCCCCTCTGGTTAATTCTTTTGCCAATATTTTTTATATATTCCAAAACATGCTCCCGTGAAGTTTCATGACTTTTGGAGTTGTGCAGAATAGGTCTCTAATATTTGCTCCTTTTCCAGCCCAGAATTCTAGCTGGCGGCATTCTCCCTCTTCATGTAAACCTTGTAAAATAAGAGAGAAAAGGCATAAGTATTGTGACATAATGTGTAGTAACAACCCATAATGCAACAAATATCGATATAAAAGCATGATGCAAAATGGATGTATCAAGAGCCCAAGAACGTATGGGCCGCAGTAGGCCGAAAGCTAACACGGCCTGGAAACGGCCCATGTGAATCATGGGCCGTTAATGGGTACAGAGAAATTTACTGTTCATTATGGGCTAGAATCACCGTGGGCCTCTAAAGGGCCTAAAGATACGAAGGACTCATATGGGTCGAAAGACGTCGTGGGCCATACATGGGCCGAAAGTGAAACAGGCTGGTGTTATATTCGACGGCCCACATGACATTGTTGGGCCAATTTCGGGTAGGCCCTAACGGGCCGTGAGTTACCGGGTTGTAAAATGGGCTATTTGCGAAGAGACCGTTAACGGGCTTTTCATGTGCCAGCCCACTAACTTTTGACCAAGTCAAACGGGTCAGCCTTTGTAAGCTAAATGGGCCGGTGGTGGGCCGTTGCACATGTCGACATATCGTAGGTGCCTATCTGACCCACTGACGAGCTGACACGTGTTTCCTCCGGCCAATCAGAATTTTACACATGGAAATTTCCCATTGGTCCGGGTTGTTAACGGGTTATCGATCCAAAACCGGACCCGATAGCTTAACGGCCACCCGTTATGGTGGATGCCACGTGTCGGTCACCCTTGACGAAAGCACTTCTGTGACGCGCGATTTATCATCATGGAACTGGACACTTCCGTGATGATAATTTTGGTAATGTCATGGAACACTTCTACGACAGCACAAGTATGACTATCTTGATTCTTTATAAAATTGTCATGGATGTACATGCATGACAAAAAACGTGACCTACTGTGACAAACACGTATCATCACGGAAGTGTATTTTTTTGTAGTGATGATATAAACCCCATCTTTGTATCCTTGATGGCAACAACCCAATATGTAACTTTTTGCCCCTACTGTCACTGGGAAAGGACACCGCAAGATTGAACCCAAAGCTAAGCACTTCTCCCATTGCAAGAAAGATCAATCTAGTAGGCCAAACTAAACCGATAATTCCAAGAGACTTGCAAAGATATCAAATCATGCATATAAGAATTTAGAGAAGAACCAAATCATATTCATAGATAATCTTGTTCATAAATCCGCAATTCATTGGATCTCGACAAACACACCGCAAAAGAGCATTACATCGAATAGATCTCCAAGAACATCGAGGAGAACTTTGTATTGAGAATCAAAGAGAGAGAAGAAGCCATCTAGCTAATAACTATGGACCCGAAGATCTGTGGTAAACTACTAACGCTTCATCGGAGAGGCAATGGTGTTGATGTAGAAGCCCTCCGTGATCGATTCCACCTCTGGCAGATCGCCGGAAAAGGCCCCAAGATGGGATCTCACGGGTATAGAAGGTTGCGGTGGTGGAAAAGTGGTTTCATGGTTCTCCTTGACGTTTTTAGGGTATAAGAGTATATATAGGCGAAAGAAGTACGTCGGTGGAGCTACGAGGGGCCCACGAGGGTGGGGGGCGCGCCTACCCCCTGGGCGCGCCCTCCTGCCTCGTGGCTTCCTCGTGGAGTTCCACTTCGACTCCAAGTCTTCTGGATTGCTTTCGGTCCAAGAAAGATCATCGCGAAGGTTTTATTCCGTTTGGACTCCGTTTAGTATTCCTTTTCTGCAAAACGCTAAAATAGGCAAAAAAAACAGAAACTGACACTGGGCCTTCGGTTAATAGGTTAGTCCCAAAAATAGTATAAAAGAGCATATTAAAGCCCATTAAACATCCAAAACGGATAATATAATAGCATGGAACAATCAAAAATTATAGATACATTGGAGACATATCAGGGCGACGGCGGGAAAGACCTTAGGGAAACGGCAGGGACCGCGTGCCACGCTCGCTAGGCCTGATGGGGCGACACAACAGCAACACGAGGGTCGTTGCAGCCATGGGGACAACCTAGAGCAGACGGTCTCGGGGAGGCGGTGGACCGCGGGCTGTGACACTATGGCCCGAAGGGGCGACGTAGCGGCAGCGCACAGGTCAATGTAGCCGCGGAAAGAACCATGTAGCGACGGTGGCGACCGCGTGCTACACTCGCTATGGCTTGGTGGGGAGACGCAGCGGCAACGTGAAGGTCGGTGCAGCTACGGGGACGGCCTAGAGCGGACATCTTCGAGACGATGGTGGATGGTGTGCCGCAGAGCTACTGTCCAAAGAGGCAACCCACCGGCAGCGCATGAGAAGAACCATGAGTCGGCGGCACTGTGACTCGAAGGGACGACGCAACGGTAACCCAATGCTCAATCAGTGGAGGCACACATATGCTCGATGATGATGTTCACTGGTTCCAGCAGTCGGCGGTGGAGACGACCATAGGCGGCAGCGCGGACAGCGATGTGGTCGTTGTCCCGTTACGCGAAGGTGAAGCATGCAACACTTGAGGACAGCCTACAAGGATCCTGTGAGAGGGCGGCGCGTAATGTAGATCGGTGTAGCTTGCGGGGGTCGAACGTCCACATCCAACATCCAGGACTATGCATGCGCTCGTGCAGCAAGCGGCTGCACATGCCATGCACATGAGCATGTTGCACAAAGGCAGTCGGGCACGCGTCGGCCACGCCGTATCAGAGTGCACTACGCACCCGGCCACCACACCCGCGCTCCTGATGTGGTGCATGGGTCATGTCAGAGACGACGAAGCTGTCGATGGAGATCAATGCCGACGGTCGAGCAGATGCATATTGTAGACTACAGATGGCGGCGGGCGACTTAAACCAATCATAGATCGAAAAACAAAAAAGGAACACTGATCAACCAATCGGCAAGAGAGAAAAAAAATGAATCAATGGATCGAGTAAAAGACTCTCTAGGGCAGCCGGTCAACACGACGGTAGACAAATCCTAGGTACGGGTGGCGTAGCCTCAGCGGTGATCATGTGGAGATCGACCGCCCCGGGGGTGCCACTGTGCGGAAGCGATGGCAGTTAGGCCGATACCATGTTAGAAGGGATAGAAAGGGACTGGTGGAATCGTTGGTGTATTACTTGACCCTCGTGGGTATATATATAGAAGTACATGATCATTTTGAAGTACAAGGCAAGGTGAAATAATTTTGACGCTATCCTATGTTTTCTAAATAAACATTATACTCATGACAAACGCTTGAAGACTTGTTGTTACCTTCTCAGGAGTGAAGTGCCGGCGATTGTATATTTATTTAGGAAGTACTATCTTCACGCCGAAATATAAGACGTTTGTATAACTAGTCTATAAAAACATCTTATATTTTGATACGGAGGTAATATGAAATTGTACAGATGGAATACGGTCTCTCTTTAAAACTCAAAATATAATTCACACCGATAAAAACGACGCGGTAAGGGCATCTTCAGTGGAAACCCATAAAATCATGCAATAAATGAGCATGAGCCATGGATATAGCACTATAGGTGGAATAGAGGGGTGGTTGTGGAGAAGGCAAAATGGAGAAAATAGTCTCACATCAACTAGGCGTATCAACGGGCTATGGAGGTGCCCATCAATAGATATCAATGTGAGTGAGTAGGGATTGCCATGCAACGGATGCACTAGAGCTATAAGTGTATGAAAGCTCAACAAAAGAAACTAAGTGGGTGTGCATCCAACTTGCTTTCTCACAAAGACCTAGGGCATTTTGAGGAAGCCCATCATTGAAATATACAAGCCAAGTTCTATAATGAAAAATTCCCACTAGTATATGAAAGTGACAAAATAAGAGACTCTCTATCATGAAGATCATGGTGCTACTTTGAAGCACAAGTGTGGAAAAAGGATAGTAGCATTGTCCCTTTTCTCTTTTTCTCTCATTTTTTTTGTTTTTTGGGCCTCTTTTTTGGCCTCCTTTTTTATCTTTTTCGTCCGGAGTCTCATCCCGACTTATGGGAGAATCATAGTCTCCACCATCCTTTCTTCACTGGGACAATACTCTAATAATGATGATCATCACACTTTTATTTACTTACAACTCAAGAATTACAACTCGATACTTAGAACAAAATATGACTCTACGTGAATGCCTCCGGTGGTGTACCAGGATGTGAAATGAATCAAGAGTAACATGTATGAAAGAATTATGAGTGGTGGTTTTGCCACAAATACGATGTCAACTACATGATCATGCAAGACAATATGACAATGATGGAGCGTGTCATAATAAACGGAACGGTGGAAAGTTGCATGGCAATATATCTCGGAATGTCTATGGAAATGCCATAATAGGTAGGTATGGTGACTATTTTGAGGAAGGTAAATGGTGGGTTTATGGTACCGGCGAAAGTTGTGCGGTACTAGAGAGGCTAGCAATGGTGGAAGGGTGAGAGTGCGTATAATCCATGGACTCAACATTAGTCATAAAGAACTCACATACTTATTGCAAAAATCTATTAGTTATCGAAATGAAGTACTACACGCATGCTCCTAGGGGGATAGACTGGTAGGAAAAGACCATCGCTCGTCCCTGACCGCCACTCATAAGGAAGACAATCAATAAATAGATCATGCTCCAATTTCATCACATAACTGTTCACCATACGTGCATGCTACGGGAATCACAAACTTTAACACAAGTATCTCTCAAATTCACAACTACTCTACTAGCATGACTCTAATATCACCATCTTCATATCTCAAAACAATCATAAAGAATCAAACTTCTCATAGTATTCAACACACTTTATATGAAAGTTTTTATTATACCCATCTTGGATGCCCATCATATTAGGACTAGTTTTATAGCCAAAGAAAATTATCATGCTGTTCTAAAAGACTCTCAAAATAATATAAGTGAAGCATGAAAGATCAATAATTTCTATAAAATAAAACCACCACTGTGCTCTAAAAAGATATAAGTGAAGCACTAGAGCAAAATTATCTAGCTCAAAAGATATAAGTCAAGCACATATAGTATTCTAATAAATTCCGATTCATGCGTGTCTCTCCTAAAAGGTGTGTACAACAAGGATGATTGTTGTAAACTAGAAAGCAAATACTCAAATCATACAAGACGCTCCAAGCAAAACACATATCATGTGGTGAATAAAAATATAGCCTTAAGTAAAGTTACCGATAGACGAAGACGAAAGAGGGGATGCCTTCCGGGGCATCCCCAATCTTAGTCTTTTGGTTGTCCTTGAATTTTACCTTGGGGTGCCTTGGGCATCCCCAAGCTTAGGCTCTTGCCACTCCTTATTCCAAAATCCATCAAATCTTTACCCAAAAACTTGAAAACTTCACAACACAAAACTTCAAGAGAAAATCTCATGAGCTCCGTTAGTATAAGAAAATAAACCACCGCTTTAAGGTACTATAATGAACTCATTCTTTATTTATACTTGTGTTAAACCTAATGTATTCAAACTTCTCTATGGTTCATACCCCCTATACTACTCATAGATTCATCAAAATAAGCAAACAACACACAAAAAATAGAATCTGTCAAAAACAGAACAATCTGTAGCAATCTGTAACTTTCGAATACTTCTGTAATTCCAAAAATTCTGAAAAATTAGGAAGGCTTGAGAAATTTGTATATTGATCTACTGCAAATGGACTAGGTATTTTATCGCTCTCTGGTAAAAAATGAAAATTAATTTCGTGAGCGTAATAGTTTCTGTTTTTTACAGCAAGATCAAACAACTATCACCCAAGAAGATCCTGAAGGCTTTACTTGGCACAAACACTAATTAAAACATAAAAACACAATCATAACAGAAGCTAGATGAATTATTTATTACTAAACAGGAGCAAAAAGCAAAGAACAAAAATAAAATTGGGTTGCCTCCCAACAAGCGCTATCGTTTAACGCCCCTAGCTAGGCGTAAAAACAATAATAGATCTACGTATTGCCATCTTTGGTATGCAATTCTTCAATTGAACACACATAACCCTTAGGAGGTTCTTTGGTTTTGCTAATTATCAAACTCCTAGGCAAGAAATCAAGAAATTCATTTGCAGCAAAAGGTTCCTTAATGATATCAAAAAAGTTGGGATGAACACTTATTGATTTGAGGTCTTCATTTTCCTTACTAGAAGATTCACCCGTATTTTTAGGAACATAAATAAACTTGGCAACTTTGGTAGGAGGAGGATTTGAGGTATTTTTAATGGCAGAAAAAGCAGACCCCAAGTTGGTAATAATATCTTCGAGTTTATCAATTCTAGTGGAATCTTGATCTATCTTCTCATTAACTATGGGTTCCTTCTCCCTAAGATTTTTCAGAGTAACTCCTACCTTAGATCCATATTGGGTAATTTGGTTGTGGATCTTTTTATTCATATTTTTAATTAACTCTACAGTGGCAATTTTATTTTCAATAATATCAAGCCTTTGCATCACATGTTCCAAAACTAAAATAGTTCCATTGACCAAAAGAGGTGGTGGGCCTAACAAATCTATCATAGCATTATAAGAATCAAAAGCATGGATTCCCAAGAAATTCCCTCCGGTAATAGTGTCAAGAATATATCTATTCCAAGGAGTGATGCCTACGTAAAAATTGCGAAGAAGAACGAAAGTGGATTGCTTTCTAGTAGATCTATTTTGAGCATTGCAAATTCTATACTAAGCATCTTTTAGATTTTCTCCCTCCCTTTGTTTAAAATTGAGAATTTCGGGAGTATTAGCCATGAAGGCGAAACAAACGATCAATCTAAGGTCACTGGGGAAGGACAGGGTAATATTGAATCCAAAGCTAAGCACTTCTCCCATTGCAAGAAAGATCAATCTAGTAGGCCAAACTAAACCGATAATTTGAAGAGACTTGCAAAGATATCAAATCATGCATATACGAATTCAGAGAAGAACCAAATAATATTCATAGATAATCTTGTTCGTAAATCCACAATTCATCGGATCTCGACAAACAGACCGCAAAAGAGTATTACATCGAATAGATCTCCAAAAACATTGAGGAGAACTTTGTATTGAGAATCAAAGAGAGAGAAGAAGCCATCTAGCTAATAACTATGGACCCGAAGGTCTATGGTAAACTACTCACGCTTCATCGGAGAGGCAATGGTGTTGATGTAGAAGCCCTCCGTGATCGATTCCCCCTCCGGCAGATCGCCGGAAAAGGCCCCAAGATGGGATCTCACGGGTACAGAAGGTTGCGGCGGTGGAAAAGTGGTTTCGTGGCTCTCCTCGATGTTTCTACGATATAAGAGTATATATAGGTGAAAGAAGTACGTCGGTGGAGTTACGAGGGGCCCACGAGGGTGGGGGGCGCGCCTACCCCGCGCCCTCCTGCCTCGTGGCTTCCTCGTGGGGTTCCAAACTTCGATTCCAAGTCTTCTGGATTGCTTTTGGTCCATGAAAGATCATCGCGAAGGTTTCGTTCCGTTTGGACTCCATTTGGACTCCGTTTGATATTCCTTTTCTGCAAAACTCTAAAATAGGCAAAAAAACAGAAACTGACACTGGACCTTCGGTTAATAGGTTAGTCCCAAAAATAATATAAAAAACATATTAAAGTCCATTAAACATCCAAAACAGGTAATATAATAGCATGAAACAATCAAAAATTATAGATTCGTTGAAGACGTATCAGGGCGACGGCGGCAAAGACCTCAGGGCGGCGCAGGGACCGCGCGCCACGCTCGCTAGGCTTGATAGGGCGACGCGACAGCAACGTGGGGGTCGGTGCAGCCACAGAGACGACCTAGAGCAGACGGTCTCGGGGAGGCGGTGGACCGCGGGCTATGACACTATGGCCCGAAGGGGCGACGCAGCGGCAGCGTACGGGTCAATACAGCCGCGGAAAGAACCACATGGGGACAGCTGGGACCACGTGTCACCCTCGCTCCGGCTTGGTGGGACGACACAGCGGCAACATGAAAGTCAGTGCAGCTATGGTGACGGCCTAAAGTGGATGTCTTCGAGACGACGATGGACGGTAGGCCACAGCACTACGGTTCAAAAAGGCAACCCAGCAGCAGCGCATGGGAAGAACCATGCGTCGGCGACGCTGTGACTCAAAAGGACGACGCAACGGTAACCCAATGCTCAATCAGTGGAGGCACACATATGCTCGATAATGATGTTCACTGGATCAAGCAGTCGGCGGTGGTGACGACCACAGGCGGCGGCACAGACGGTGACGTGGCCGCTGTCCCGTTACGCGAAGGTGAAGCACGCGGCACTTGAGGACAGCCTGCAAGGATCCTGTGAGAAAACGGCGCGTGATGTAGATGGGTGCAGCTTGCGGGGTTCGAACGTCCACATCCAGCATCCAGGACGATGCATGTGCTCGTGCAGCAAGCGGCTGCACATGCCATGCACGTGAGCATGTTCCACAAAGGCAGTCGGGCGCGCGTCGGGCCACGCCGTATCGGAGTGCACTACGCGCCCGGCCACCACATCAGCGCTCCTGCTGCGGTGCATAGGTCATGTCAGAGACGACGAAGCTGTCGATGGAGATCAATGCCGACGGTGGAGCAGATGCATATTGTAGACTACAGATGGCGGTGGGTGACTTAAACCAATCGTAGACCGGAAAACAAAAAAGGAACACTGATCAACCAATTGGTGAGAGAGAAAAAGACCAAATCAATGGATCGAGTAAAAGACTTTTTAGGGCAGCCGGTCAATACAACGGCAGACGAATCCTAGATACGGGCGGTGCAGCCTCAGCGGCGATCATGGAGATCAACCGCCCGGGGGGCGGCATTGTGCCGAAACGGTGGCGGCGCTAGGGTTTTAGATCAGTTAGGCTGATACCATGTTAGAAGGGATAGAAAAGGATTGGTGGAATCGTTGGTGTATTACTTGACCCTCGTGGGTATAAATATAGAAATATATGATCATTTTAAAGTACAAGGCATGATGAAATAATTTTGACGCTATCTTATGATTTCTAAATAAACATTATACTCATAACAAACGCTTGAAGACTTCTTGTGACCTTCTCAGGAGTGAAGTGCCGGGGATTGTATATTTATTTAGGAAGTACTATCTTCACGCTGAAATATAAAACGTTTGTATAACTAGTCTATAAAAATATCTTATATTTTGATACAGAGGTAATATAAAATTGTATAGATGAAATACAATCTCTTTTTAAAACTCAAAATAGAATTCATACCGATAAATAAAAGACGCGGTAAGGGCATCTTCAATGGCAATCCACAAAAATCCTTTTGCATCCATCCGCAGACAGAGTGATCAGTCCGTGGACACGAATGCAGGAGACGGCCATCCAATGCTAGCCGCATACATCCAGCCAACAATTCAAAACAACCTCATGAAATTCGATCAAAGCGGAAGGTTTTCATTCAAGTTCGGATATAATTTACATAAAAAGATTGATATTTTGGTCGTTTAACTAAAAAATCCAAAAAACTAAACCCTATACTTGACGACCAGCTCGCATGCGTGGCGCCTTGCCCTGCCGCACCGCCGCCCCGTCAGTGTCGTCGTTGTCGTCGTGGTCCCTCCAATGGCGGAACAACATCGGAGGGCCGCGACAGCCTTGCCCGACGGCTACCTGCCGCTCGCGGAGGAGCCACCCTGCCTCCTGTTGTGCAGTGCGTAGGGCCGCCGTGGCCACTGCCACTATGGAGCTCGGACGGCGGCCTTACCGCGACCGGCGTTCGCGGAGCAGTCGCTGGGCGACCACTCCTCATGATCTCGGCGAGCTCGCCGTCAAGGTAGAAGCGGTGCCTGGCAGCCGTCTCCGCGGTGGTGATGGAGCGGTCGAGTGCCCACGCGGCGGTGAGATTGGGGTCGTTGCGGACCCACTCTGGCGCCACGTCCGTCTTGGCAAACTCGGAGTGGCGTCCGGTATTGCGCCGATCGTACCTCGCTTGCTGCCACACCGCGTGCTCGGCCTCAGATACCACGGCTCAAGAGCCAGAGGCACTACCGTAACCGCTGCCTCCGAGATAGTGGAGGATGCGGCCACGCGCCTTGGAGATCGCGGGCGGCAGCTCCTCCTTCGTCGGGCGGCGGCTTTTGCGCCGTGGTGGCGAAGAGGGCCCGTCGATCTGCACGTAGCGGCTGTGTAACTCCTTCACGCGACGGAGGCGCTGGAGGACATCAGGTCTTGCTTCATGCGGCCGCCGATGTGGAGGTTGAGGCTGCCCGGCGGGGACGTTGGCTCGTCCTTCACCTGCCGGCGTGGGGATGTTGGCTTCCTCTTAACGCGGGCCCGCGAAGGGGGAGGGTGGCTTCTTCACGCGCACCGTCGACAATGGTGCCGGACCCATCTGACTGAGCGAGTTCTCTGTTATGATCTCCATTTGATGGACGAAGAGCCCCCTCCGAGAATAGACGTGGCTGCTACTACGGCTGGTCCTCCTTGTCGCCGGAGGAGAGGACTATCTCCTCCTTGCCGGAGGAGCCCACCGCCGTGGATGCGGATGGTCCAGGTGAGCAAGGGCGGCGACGTCAGGATCCACTTGACGACGAACTTCCATCGATGCCGCCAGCCAACGCGGAGAACCAGGACTTCGACATCGTTGCTGCGCCCGAAGAGGAGGAAGGGGGAGGAGGACAGTGCGGTGCTCGGGAGGGTGCGGATCTGAACAATGCCGGAGTGTGGCTTAAATGGCCACGGCCAGGGCAGGCGGAGGGGCAGTCAGCCTACTTCAATGGGGCGTAGCGGCCAGAATTGGTTTCTCAGAACGCGGCGTTTGCACTGAAACGGCGGCTACGCTTGAAAGGCCGCTTCCGACCGCGCCGCCTTCCCGTTTGGTCAAATCACGACATTATTGCCGGCCGATGCGTGTTCTGAGGCGGCATGAATGCGCCGCGGCAAGCGGCGAGAGACGTGGGATGAAAAGCGCGGGACATGGGGGTTTTGGGTGAGCTAGGTCGATCAGAAGCAGGTTTGAGATTGGTCCACACTCCCGCAAACATTCTCACTTTTGTCTCTGATTTGCAAAAGAAATCATGTATAGACTGTTTTGTGAATCGATATAAGACCGTGTTGGTGGGCTTTCTTGGTCCGGACAGTGTGTTCCAGACGATTTGCCAGAGGTTTGAGGGTGAGCGTTGGGCGTTGGAGATGTTTCCTCTTCCAGTATATGGAGTGCATTCGCTTTCTTTCAATCTCGTTTTACTCTGACAGCAAACGTTTACTCTGACAGCAAACGACTCTTCCGTCCTCCACGGCGCTGCTGCGGCGGTGGACGCCACGGAGGCAGTCGACTCCTGAAGCGAGACGGCCACATCCAGCAGGTCCGGCGGGCCTCCCAATGGCAGCGAAAGAGGCGCATTGCGCCGAAGCTCCCCTCACCGCGGATGGCCGAGGTGAGGGACGCCCGTGGGGCAGGCAAGGTTGACCGCGGCGTTGGCCCAGGCAGCCTCATCGACGATGCCAATCGTGTGGCGGGGAGCCGGACTGTGTAGGCAGCGACACCTGCGCCGGCGACACTGGCCGCGGAGGACGGCAGCTCCTTTTTTTTAACAGATTTATTCCATACTTCCAGGGTTCACTCACAAGTTACAGAAAGTAATGTGCAACACATTGCACATTATGAGAGGTCACCATGACCTTAGTAGGACACTGGTCATCTCGATGATGTAGACCTACACAATTAACAAACAGGTGCCAACATCATGTAGTCCATAAGCACGTTGAGCTTGCCTGTGTGCATTTGAATTGTTCTTGCGATCAATTTTGAACACTCTAGCATCTTGTTGATCAATGAGCTGAAGATAACTGGAGATATATGGCTTGATCATCCAATGTCCTGGGAAGTTTTGAAGATCTCTTCCTGCAGCCGCTTCAGCCACTGTCTGGTTGTCCAAAATGAGGTTTGCCTTCTTAAATTTGCAGAATATGAGCGATCCATGATGCCAGCTCAAGAGCCTTTGCCTCCGCTTGCAGCTCCTTGGTGCTCACTATGTAGCCTCTATGGAAATCAGGTCTTTAACTTTTGAAACTGTTTCCCTGGTGCTACCACAAGGGTTTGAGATTGAGAGGGATGGTACTGATCGATCACCAGCCTGCAATGTTATGGCTGAACTGAAGCTGTTCCTGAGGCAAAACTTTGCTGCTTGTAGGTTTAGTTTTGCTAATAGGAACTGCAACAAGGTAGCACACACTCTGGTAAGTTATGTGAGTTCTCTGAACATGTACGACGATATGCAGGCTGAACATGTAATCCCCCTTTTATCTGACATTGTGGCGCGCGATGCTGGCTCTGATTAATGCTGTTTATTTACATTTGGGTGCAACTAGAGAATATGTTGCTTTGATATGCAGTTTTGTTACACATAATGTAGCCAAAAGGCTTTTAAATTTGTACCTGAATACATAGCTGTGTATCCACTGTGAATGAGGATTTTTGCTTCTGTTTATTTGACTCAGTGGAGTGAATTGTGTTACCAGATTAATTCCTTGGGATTACCATAATAGGATCTTGATCCCTGATTATAGAACACCCTAAATATAGTGGACGATTGCTAACTAGAATCGGCTGAGTCCATTAGCAATAGCCCATGGCTGCATCTTGGGATCTCTGGGAGTGAGGACATGGCCAGGAAGAAGGGCAGCAGGAGGGCGACGTAGGAGACGCATAGGTTGCCGCCGGCACTGACCTTGCAGTGGCCGGCGGTGGTAATCGGTCTTCTGATCACCTTGAGTGTCCTCATTTTAGGGTCGGTGGTTAGGAGTTTGGGTATGATCCGTAGGTATGTGTATCCCACAAAGGGGTACAATCTGCTCTTTATATAGGTGGCGCTAAAGGAGCCAGGACCGAAACCAACAGCTGGATTTGGTGGCCCCGAGCATGGCACGCATGTGGGGTAAAAGGCTCCCCCTTTTCTCTTCAATTACAATCTCACATCAAAATTCCAACAAATTGGTAATACAAATCTGCTGAGTTGAGCCTTTTTTCCTCTGGTAAGTGACAACTACACCATGCAGTGAAAGTTTGGTGGAGCAAATCAGAAAGGCCAAGTGCCAACTGAACTTTTTCATAGAAAGCAGCGCTGGTTGTTTTTTCGATAAAGGGCGTTTTTATTATCTCAAAAAGTAGCATCAAGAGGATACAAAGCATTATGAGTAACATCCGGCCTTTACGTAACTAAGATGCACACAGTCAATCACCTAAAGTCTGATAAAAAGAAAGAAAAAAAGACGACAAATGGGCGACAGTAGAGTCATATAGACTGACACTATGCCTATGTCGAGAGGGGTGGTGGACCGACCCGGAGATTATGCTGTCACCCATGTTGGGTAAAAACCTCCGTAACCACCTGCTCCAACCGCGTACACCGATTCATTATCGGCGTCTCACCATTGCGGAGTGGAAACATGTAGAGGAGCAGCTAGAGAAACGTTTGAGCAGTTGGAAAGGCAAATTGCTCTCAGTTGGAGGACGATTGGTTTTGATTAACTCTGTCCTCACAAATATGGTTCTTTATATACTCTCTTTCTTCCAACTCTCAAAAGGGGTCCTGCAAAGACTGGACTATTTTAGATCCAGACTTTTTTGGCAAGGAGATGGTGAAAAGAAAAAATACAGGTTGGCCAAATGGAGTGTGGTTTGTAGGCCAACAGACCAAGGTGGCCTTGAAATTCATGACCTGGAAGTCAAGAATAAGACCCTACTTAGTAAGTGGTTGTTTAAACTTCTTACTGAGGATGGTGTTTGGCAAACCATTCTGCGCAATAAGTATCTAGGTCAAAAGGCGGTGTCTAAGGCATATTGAAAACCTGGTGACTCGCACTTTTGGGCTAGCCTAATGGCAGCAAAGAAACATCTCTTTCGCTTTGGGTCTTTCGCAATAAAGGACGGGTTGAAGATTCATTTTTGAGAAGACATCTGGCTAGGCAATGCCACTCTCCGAGAACAATATCCAGCCTTGTACAACATCGCTCGCGATAAGAATACAACTATTGCGCAGGTGCTCAGTTCATTCCCACCCAATATTTCGTTTAGGCGGGATTTGATTGGCCCCCGTCTTACGTCATTGCATAATCTTTTATCCCGTCTGGATTTTATCAATTTGACACAAGGTCGGAATGTGTTTCGCTGGAACCTTACTACATCGGGGTCTTTCACAGTAGACTTTATGTATTGTGCGCTCACGCATTCTGAGGTACCAGTGAGTATAAACAGAGTTGGGTGTTGATGGTGCTCGGTGATGGATGGGGATGGATGCTGAAGCTAGTTTCTCTCATGTTCTCTTCAACTTAAAAAGGAGCTGTGATGGAAGGTTGTATGTGTGCTGCATTCAGTAAACTGTGAGAAGCTAACCAGTTGTCCAATTTTATCGTCCAATTTGAGATTAGTTAGTAGAAAAAATTCCTTAAGTGTGTTTACCAGTGATTAATGGATGATCATGACAAGTTTGCTTTATTTGTTAACACTATGGTTAGTAATATTAGCCTGTATGAACTTCGGAAAACATTTGAGCAAGACTACTTGGCGCACGATGTACTGTAGATTGAGAATCTGGAAACATGAAGTGAGTGAAGATTCGGCATTTGTTATCCTAATGCCCGCGGAATGTAACTGAGAAAACAGAAAATAGATTATGCAGTTAAAAGGTACTGACCCTAGACTTTTTTTTGTCGCGTAAAAGCAATTCTGTGTACAGCATCGTACATCTATGCCTATAGTCAAACCAAGCAAACGAACAGCATAGCACTGAAGACCCACCATTCCTTGCTGTGGATATATGCATTGCCTGCTTGCCTTTTTTTTTTGGCAAACAACATTGCTTTGGGCCACAGAAGCGACATGAATAAGCTCCGATAGATACGTTCTGTTCTTGGTTCACAATTAAGCCCCTACCTATAGGATTAAGCTCTTGTACATATCTGAACAGTTGCACCAGCTTGTCAACAGACACAACTTTCTTTCATACCTAATTAAAAAAGGAAGATGCTAAAGCTTAAGAAACACATTATAAGATTAAAAAGAAATGTAAATATGGGGTGAAATAGGAGGTACCTCTCCATCAATCAAAAGCTGCATCGCCAAAATAGCTGTTCTCAACCCGAAAGGTTGGGCGGAATATATGAATCCCCTTATATAGTGAAAACTTTCAGAAAACCTAACTTATTATGAGATAAATATGTTACATAGTGAGAAGAACGGAGATACCGGCATGGATCCTAAATCTGGTTTCCCGGAAATGGATTAAGAAAATTCCTTACAGCACAGAACATACAAGTTACACCAGAATTTGACAAGAGAGGCCGGGGTAGACCGAGGAGTCCGTAAAAAGGGATCTGAAGGACTGGAGTATCACCAGCAAACTAGCCATGGATAGGGATGCGTGAAAGTTTGCTATCCATGTGACAGAATCATGAGTTGGTTGCGAGATCTTATGGGTTTCACCTCTAGCCTACCCCAACTTGTTTGGGACTAAAAGCTTTGTTGATGTTGTTGTTGTACAGAACTGACAAGTTACTGGTAACAGCGAATATGGATTTTCCTTCAGCCTACGGCGAACGTTTAGCAGCAGAAAAAGTCTACTTGACCCGCACAGGTTTGGAGCCGTGATAACATAACCCGTGAGGTTTTAAACCAGATAAATAACCAGCCCACCTTTGGAACAGGGGATGTTGTCCCGGCTCCAAACCTCATGGGATCAAGTAGACATTCTTTCTATCAGACACTTGCCGTTATAATGTTGCTGTCGAGTGGAGATAGATAATAGTATATGCCTTCTGAATCAAAGGTTCAAACTCCTGCAAAGAGAAAGGATCCTGCTTTTAGAATGAACCTAATTCACATTTTATGCCTTATATATTTTGATTCTCTTTTCTATGACTGGCAAAATAACAATACATAAAACTAAAAATCATGAATTACTATATACTAAGAGGGAACGACAAAACAATATTCGGAAGCATATTTATATGATTTATGCAATACAATATTGAGCAAGTATTCCCTGTAAACCAATCAAACATTCTTGGTTGCTTTTCTGTATATTTTCTTGTTTTCAGTTATATTTGTGCAGATTCATCTCTCAGTTTCGTAAAACCATTATACCAAGACTTTAAAATAATAGAGTTACGGAACAGTTGCCTTCATGTATGTTTGAAATTTGAACAAGCGAACATCATTCTTATGTACTTACTGCCAATGCACATAAGAATTAATGTTAAGAAACG
Source organism: Triticum urartu (assembly GCF_003073215.2). NCBI lineage: Eukaryota > Viridiplantae > Streptophyta > Magnoliopsida > Poales > Poaceae > Triticum > Triticum urartu. The sequence continues at coordinate 256,397,456 of NC_053022.1, read as the reverse complement.
CAGAGAGCACAGAAAACCCAACACTTCGGCCAAGCTAAAGATAGTTTTTCAATAAAAAAAAAGAGGCAAGTCATTCTGCACAAAGTAAGATGAACAGGTCAATTTTAAGCTGTTTGACTAAGACCAACAATGATGCATAATGCCCTAAGTTATGAATCAGCATCAGCACATAGCTAGAATTCAGAATTTCAGATTACCACATATGAATTGCAAATCTACCTATTGCATACATTGTATGTGTTTTTCTACCAGTGATTGAAGAGTCTAGGAAGATGTTAAACTTCTTTGATGTAACCTTCGTGGCTAGCCCCCGCGCCACCCTCCCGCTAGAGCGGCTCGGGTGGAAACCCTAGCCCCCGCCGCCGGGCACGTCCATCCTCCCCCTCCCCTCCGCCGCCGCTAGAGGAGGTCGCCGGGTGAAGCCCCAAGCGGCGAATGGCGGCGGCGGAGGCTCTCTTCCCTCCCACGCCAGATCAGGTGAGGCGGGTCACCCATGGCGCCGGGGCGCTTTCCCCCGATCCGCGTCGCGGTGGCGCGTCTAGGCGACGGCGCAAGGCGGCGGCGTAGTGCTGGGCAGGTGCGGCGGAGCTGCTAGGCTTCGAGGAAGACCTGGTTGCACCGGCCGTTCGATGGGCTCGCAGGGTCATGGCGGCCATGGTCGCGGTGGCTGGCGTCTCGACCTGTCGGCGGCGGCTAGATCCCGGAGCGGCGGCCCTGGAAGGTGGCGGCGGGTGAAGCTCGGGCTTCCCGTGGCGGCATGGCGTGGTGTTGTCCTTATCCAAGGCGGATCTGCATCGCCGATCTCATGGTTTTGCCGTGGATTGGTTCAGATCAGAGACGACGATGAGCGTGCGGGATCATCTCGGCGGCTCTCGCGGTTTGGCGAGGTGGGGTGAGAGCCCTCCTCCCAGGCTCCAGTGGTGGCACACTCAGGCAGTGGCCGGTGCGCCAGGGCTCCTACAGTGGCACTGTTGTTGCGGTTGGTCGCCGGATCTAGGCGGCTAGATCTGGGGCTTTGAAGGCGGTCGGGACAGTGCATAGGTTGTCGGGTGGATTTCTTGGGACGAATCCGGGTGATAACTTGGTCTTCGGTCGTTGGCCAGAGCCGGTGATGACAATGCCCTTATCATCGTTTCCTTCATGAAGGCATCATCGAGGTGAAGCTCCCAACCCCAACCCCACACCCAATACCTCCGGGGGAAACCCTAAATCAGCTGATCGGATAACGGCGGCATTCATGTGTCGTTACCCCCTTGGGGGCGGCATTCTTGGAGAGGCACTCGGGCTCGAGGGACCAGCGGATAGCTTCTTCGGTGGAGCGGTGTTTATTTCTACATATTCATGGCGGCGGTTCTCGGCAGCATGGAGCAGTGGAGACTTGGCGTCAGATGTGTGGCGATGGACACGCGCAGGAGGTCGACGTTGTCTGGCGTCGTGGTGGCGTCGATGGCAGAGAGGCTTGACAAGGTCAATGCGTCAATACATGCTTTGAGGATGGACCGAGGGAAGACGGAGGTGACGGTCCTTTGCAGCGTGTGCGTGTGGTACTCACTGAGAGTGCGCCGGACCAGAGTGTTACCCAGTCCCGCCTATGTGGCTTGGATGGGCATCCAACGTTAGATGTTAGGCTTTTGTGTGATGTCTATTTGGTATTTGGCCCGGACATTCGGCACCCCTTCATCAAGAGGATAAGAGTAGCGATATATGTCGTCTAGATGGTGGCCTCGGGCTTACTGTTGTATTTCTTTGTAAGGTCTTTGTGAATAATAAATAATATGGCCGCATGCATCTCCCAGATGCAGAGGCCGGGGGTGTTTCCTCCTTTTCTAAAAAAAAGAGGAAGATCAAGAGGAGCTGCAGCCACTGTTCTATCTGCTGCACCAGCAGGCAAAAGGTCTTATTCTTATTTTCCTTTCATCTATTACAGTTTCACCATTCTCATCCCCGACATCAGCTGGATGTTTTGATACCGCAGTCTCTTCCTCTTGCTTGTCCCGAGGGAAATATAGCGGAAGCAATCTACATAATGCTTACCATTGGCAAATGCAAGAAAAAATAAAATAATTTTTGGGCTTCAGCTTAAGTACCTTTTGTATATATCTGTACCAGAGTATCTGATGTGATGAAATTCATGTGATGCATCTCATGATGTATTGACAAGAAAAGTTGATTAAGAGACCTCCCCCCCCCCCCCCCCTCATTAATAAGAGAGTACTTTACAAGCAGTTAGGAAGGATAAGCTGGTAATCTCTACTCTCTACACACTCAATATGGCAGCCGGCCTATGCCTTGCTGTCCTAGAAAAAATAACAGAACTCCTGTTGCTGATTCATTCCTACACCAAAAGTACTATACAATGTTTCTTGTATCATTCACAAGTGCAGCTTCATTTTGGAGGCTAGCTTCTGGATCTTTTCGACACAATCCTTGTCTAGAGTCGGCAAGATCCTTTTTTTAGCATTTCCCTGGAATTTAACGAATGTAAGCAATGAAAATCAGTGGTGTTCCATATTGAGTTCAAAAAACTTATCGTATACAACATTCTTTTTAGAAGTAGGCCTGACCGTGTAGGCTTTCTTAAGATTTCTCCATTTATCCTAAACATTAGAAAATAGATTGGTGTCAGTGTGGACCTAGGACAAAGAATTAAGGAGAGATTGGTGACAGTAAAATTATATGTTGATAACATAGAACACATGTACCAAACATAAAATTTTGTATCTTTCGTGGCGGAAAAATTATAGATGCATAGAAGATTAACAAAAAAAGTTTAAAATACAATAAATTAAAACATTGTCACAAGCAAAGAAAACATCTAATAATGCATTTGCTTTAGGGTGCAATATACACCAATCTACCATACCTTAAGATTCATTGCTGTTCGAACTGATGTTGAAAAGTTCTCATGTTTCAACTTCGTCCAATTTCCAACCCCAGATATATACAGAGCATCCACTAGTTTTTTCATCTCTTCGTATGTCCAGTGGTCATTGTTTTTTCTGTGCTCACATTTTTTGCCTTTACATATAGAGCTCATGTCCTGAAAGCATGTCGCATTCTAGGAAACATAACCGACATAGTTATGAGCATTTTTCCATTGATGGATGGCTGATAATAAATCTGAGCTCAAAAAGTGCACAAAGCAAAGAATGAATACATAAAGAACTCGTTGCACACATACTAATTTGTTGAATTTCTACCTGATAATAAACATAATTCTTACCCCTAAATGGTTAGGCAGAAGGAAAGTTTGTTCCGTGTTTAATGACCATATTCCTCTCTTGCGTGCACTTCTCAGGTGACTTCGGTGCCTCCAACCACTTTTCGGCATGTAATCTGAAGCATATAACATATGTATTTAACTACTTGAGACTATGGCAAGTGATATATATCAACCTTCATAATTCGTACCTAGCAGGTCTACTATGAAGGTAGCACAAGCCCCCTCCTCCAGCGGCGTGGCGGCGAGCGCAAGCCTCATGCTTCTCCGTTGACAAGGCAGCGGGTGCCCTTTCCCTCCTCCCTTTCTCTTCTTGTCCTCCTCTCCTCCTCCACCGAGGGCCATGGTGACAGGGGCCTCCTCTTTCTCAGGAAGCGCCGTGGCAGGCGCAGATCTCCTCCTCCCCCTTATCTCCTTGGTTTCTGGTGACGCAGGCGCAAGTGTTTGTATCATGCCATGATCACTAGTTGGTGAATAAAATTCACATTCAATCTGCCAAGATGAAACATATTTTCAGTAACATTTGTCACATCATTTATTTAGCAAGTTATACTTTTACATGTGCCAAAATCATGCCTCATGAGTTAAATTCGCCTCCTTTATATAAGTAGCACTGCGTGCACCTGCAAGCAAAGCTTCATACATTGGTTTCAAAGTGGAAACCACGGATAAAACTTGCTTGCTTATGTAACAAAGTTTGGAATATACCGCAAGAAGTAAACATTGCACCTCCAAACAATTTTTCAATATCGTGTTCATCTTGGGGTCCTTCTAAGACTGCTTGGAAGTCCATGGCGTCATAATCCAGATATGCTGAATAGACTTCAATCTCCGCCTGCCATCAAAACAATGAAATATACGTCGGTTTCGTGTGAGGATTTCGATGAGCCCACTGCAAACTCTATATATCCAAGTCATATTCGATAAGATCTGAAGAACTTGGATCATGTCTGAACTGTGCTAGCCCACATATATTGCATCCAGTTAAACAGAAAGTTCATGAAACCAGGGAATTGGAATAATTAAGCGTCAGTACTTTGTATTGACCATTTTGGTTGTGCTTAAAACTCTTCTTTCAGATAACTCATGAATCTTGAGTGAAATAACGAATTTACATATAGGGATTTGTTTCGTGCGCTCGATGAATGACAAACTGTACAGGTGGATGCCAGTCCAACACGACGCTTGTTGAGCAACACATCGTTCCCATTCTCAAAAAGAATAGCACAAAAAAAATCTCAAAAAGAAAAACAAAAGAAAGAAACACCAGTTTTGCACAGAGAGTACTTGAAGCAAGAAAGCAAAAGAGTAAAAAGGCAAAGGAGAAGAAGCATGAACGCTAGGAAAAGAACAATAATCTTCCACGGGAATGGATTTCTTCAGAGGCGATAAAGAAAATGGAGGGAAGCAAAGATGGGCCTTACCTGGGTCGGCGAATTCGAGCCCCCATCCAGAGGATCGGACAGCACGGGCACCCAAATCTCACCGTCTTCGGCCGGAAAGCTCCCTGTCCCCGACGACGCGCCCGCCTCCATTGCTGCTGCTGCCGCCGCGCTGTCAAAGAAATGGAAAGCTTATGAATGCAAGAATTTTGCCCCTGCAATCTGACCCTCCTCTGCATAAAAAAACGCAGTCTTTCGTGCAGAGAGACGCACAAAAAACCCGATCTTTTTCATCTCAGAACATAGATAAAGTAAAATTTCCACTTATAGAAATATCGGGGGGGAAGAGGATGAGCAGGGCAGGGCGGGGACTGCAAGAACAGGCATATCTTCTGGAGCGGCGAGAGGCGACAGCGGGAGATACGGGGAGAGGCGAGAGGCTTGTTTAGTGCTGGAGCTCACCGTGGCCCGGCCGTGGAGGGTAGTAGGACGCGCGAAGGGAGGAAGATGAAGGCGAGAGCTTCCAGGGTGACAGTGTGCAACTCGAATCCCACCACGGCAGAAAATTTGAAGGGGAGGCCTCTCCTTCCCCTTCTATATGCCTCCGGACCTCAAAGTAAGTTAACTATTTTGAAACTAGCCGTGACATCCGGTGTAATGTTTTTTTTGAAAGATTCACCGGATGTCTCATCTAACTTTTTTCATACAAGTATCAATTAATGTGACAAGTCATTAGATATGAAAGAATATTTATTGATGCGACAAGTCATTGAGGTATCATTGTATTTTATGGGTTGTTGTTGGATTACGTGCAGTCAAATATTATAGTGTTTAATTATAAGTTTGCTTTTATCTTTTTAAAATAATTAATAAATAGTACTCCCTCCGTTAAGTTGTGTGGGTTAAATTTGAAAATTTTCACATCCAAGGCAGATGGTGAGTGGTGAAATAATTTCTCTAATTTGTAAAATACTCAATTAGTGTGCTTGTTTCTTTTAAAAAATCATGTTACCGACGCATTAATTGTAATGTATGTATGTGTGACCATTAAATGATCAAGGACTTTTACATATATCAATGAATTTTCTTTTGATTATTGCTTGTAGCTATTTAATGCACCTCAAAATCTGAGCATGTGATGTGGACAATGAAAATGACAAACAAAATTAAAAATAAATAAGAAAATAACATAGGCTCTCTAAACCATAAGGAGGAAGTAACAACTTTATTTTCTCTTTGCTGTGTTAACTCAAATATGCTCTTGATAAATATTAATAGGATTCGTACGATAGAAAAGGCTCTTGTATGAAATAGAAGAAAAATCAACCTACATTGTCCGTATGAAGACTGAGAGCACTTGTTGTTTTGTAACTTTTATAGCTTATAAGTGAAAATTATCGGTCTCCTCTAGAGTATAACAAACTTGCACTGAAACTTAGACATGAATATAGCGGTCCTTCCTCGTGAAATCTATGGCATCCGGATGTAATTCGATGGTTTATGTTAGTTTTCATGTAGTTTCATTATAAGCTCTGTGGTCGCCCCCAATAATAGAGAGAGCAATTTTTTTACCAACATTATATTTTCTTCACAAGTATTTGTATGTTACATGAAATCGGTTAAGAACTGTGCTACCATGCGACCAGCATCTAGCGCTACCACTCCATCTGCTTGCCACTTTCCCTGCATATCACCGGCATCACCAACCGAGTAACCATGCATGGCTAGATCACATGGTGCAAAACATGTTGTGCTCGAGAACAATCTATCGAGCGTTCGCTCAATATTTACACGATCAGAATCTTGCTCAGTATTGAAAGTCCGCACAATATTTTCACGATTAGAATCTCGCTCAGTATTGAAATCTCGCTCAATGTTCTAGAAGAGCCTATTCAGTATTTTTTACGATTAAAATGACAACTTTTTTGCATGATAATACATGCCTTATTTTGTATCATAAAGATCATAGTACAAGCCACGTACATATCGACCTGACAAAACTGAAAAAACTGCGAAACGCTAGCCTTTACACAAAGGAACACTAGTCAAGAAGTAAAATTACAATCAAGACCGAAGAAATCTCTGAGCTTGACACCAACGCCCGTTACCCGCTTCTCGCACCATCACAGCAGCTACCAAAGGAAAAAAATGTCGGATCACCTACGGAGCAAATTTTCGCCAGATCCCTCGGTAGGGGTTCCAAGCACAGCTGGAAGTCATGGATTGGAGGTCACACGAGGGGTTTATCTAGGTTCGGACCTCCTGAGAGTAATACCCTACGTCCTGCTGGTTTTGATTATTCATAGTGGAGTGATACCTCGTGCGAGGGGCCACAATGGTGTTTGATGTTGCTACCGAGAGTTTCTCGTATCTGAGGATAGATGATCAAGAGGAACCCTAGACCTCCCTTTATATAGATAGGAAATGTATATGGTTTACATGCCAGATGCATCTCTTGGGCGCCACCATTTAGTCTCGGGCATCAAGAAGGTCTTCTGGCCTCCTAGGGTTAGCGCCATACCGTGGGCCTATTGGGCCCCTTTGTAGTTGGCGAGGTTGGGCTCCTTGGCATTTAGCCACCCCCGGTACAGGACCCCGTTAGTAGCCCCCAAGAGTGGCGGAGGTCGCAGTGAGGACCGCAAGACCTCCAGCGGGCTCCTTCATCGTCTTGCTTCTTAAGAGCTCGGATAGCCTCGGAGTCCGGCGTACCCAAGGGATCGGTTGCCCTATCGGTTTGGACGCCGATTCGGTGTAGTCTGTATCCGCCGCGAGTCCTTAAGAGAGGATCCAGCTGTATTTATCGCCTTTATTCCCTGCAAAAAAGGAGGGAAAGGAAAACCTTCCCAAGGCAACGGAAAAGTGGTCCGTTCCACTGGGGGTGGACGACGCCTCGGGTCCGGACACCTTATAAGTTGAGGGAAACTGGGGGTTTCAAAACCCTACCTTATTCCGTTTCGCTCCTTGCTCGTCTCAAACTCTTCGCCATGCTCCCGTTCTCCTGCCGCTGATGGCCAAGACGAGGAGTGAGTGAGTGAGTGAGTGAGAGATGTCTCTGATTCGTCTCCAACGTATCTATAATTTTTGATTGTTCCATGCTATTATATTATCTGTTTTGGATGTTTAATGGGCTTTAATATACCTTTTTATATTATTTTTGGGACTAACCTATTAACCGAAAGCCGAGTGCAAATTGCTGTTTGTTTGCCTATTTCAGTGTTTCGCAGAAAAGGAATATCAAACAGAATCCAAACTGAATGAAACCCTCGCGAGGATCGTCTTTGGAACAAACACAATCCAGGAGACTTGGAGTGGACGTCGAGGAAGCCATGAGGCAGGAGGGCGCGCCCCCCACCCTCGTGGGCTCCTCGCAGCTCCACCGACCTACTTCTTTCGCCTATATATACTCTTATACCCTGAAACCTTCCGGGAGAGCCACGAAACACCTTTTCCACCGCCGCAACCTTCTGTACCCGTGAGATCCCATTTTGGGGCCTTTTCCGACGATCTGCCGGAGGGGGATTCGATCACGGAGGGCTTCTACATCAACACCATAGCCTCTCCGATGATGTGTGAGTAGTTTACCACAGACCTTCGGGCCCATAGTTATTAGCTAGATGGCTTCTTCTCTCTCTCTTTAGATCTCAATACAAAGTTCTCCTCGATCTTCTTGGAGATCTATTCGATGTAACTCTTTTGCGGTGTGTGTGCCGAGATCCGATGTATTGTGGGTTTATGAACTTGATTATCTATGAATATTATTTGATTCTTCTCTGAATTATTATATGCATGATTTGATATCTTTGCAAGTCTCTTCGAATTATCGGTTTAGTTTGGCCTACTAGATTGATCTTTCTTGCAATGGGAGAAGTGCTTAGCTTTGGGTTCAGTGTTGCGGTGCTCGATCCCAGTGACAGAAATAGAAACGACACGTATTGTATTGTTGCCATCGAGGATAAAAAGATGGGGTTTATATCATATTGCTTGAGTTTATCCCTCTACATCATGTCATCTTGCCTAATGCGTTACTCCGTTCTTATGAACTTAATACTCTAGATGCATGCTGGATAGCGGTCGATGTGTGGAGTAATAGTAGTAGATGCAGAATCGTTTCGGTCTACTTGTCACGGACGTGATGCCTATATTCATGATCATTGCCTTAGATATCATCATAACTATGCGCTTTTCTATCAATTTCTCGGCAGTAATTTGTTCACCCACCGTAATACATGCTATCTTGAGAGAAGCCACTAGTGAAACCTATGGCCCCCGGGTCTACTTTACATCATATAAGTTTCCAATCTACAATTCTAGTTTACTATTTATTTTGCAATCTTTATTTTGCAATCTATACCACAAAAATACCAAAAATATTTATCTTATTATCTTTATCAGATCTCACTTTTGCAAGTGGCCGTGAAGGGATTGATAACCCCTTTATTGTGTTGGTTGCAAGGTTCTTATTGGTTTGTGCAGGTATTAGGCGATTTGCGTGTAGTCTCCTACTGGATTGATACCTTGGTTCTCAAAAACAGAGGGAAATACTTACGCTACTTTGCTGCATCACCCTTTCCTCTTCAAGGGAAAACCAACGCATGCTCAAGAGGTAGCAGTCTCTGGCTCGGAGTCGCCTTCCAGGCCTGTCGGCGGGAAGATGAAACTGCTAGTTATCGACTAGAGGGGGGGGGGGTGAATAGGAGATTTTTGTGAAAGTCTTCAAAACACGAGGTCTCTGAAGACAAACAATCAATATGAACCTATATGATATGCAGCGGAAGATGAACTACACTAGACAGGCCATAGTCAAGTAAGCAATTCAATGAAAGCATGAAGACTAATAGCAGCTAGGTAGTGCAGATCGGAATGGAAGACAGTATGAAGCCAAATAGTAATAGTCTTCGCACAATGAATTCAAACATATCAGGCAGGCAAGCAATGACTTCAAGAAGACAAACTGAAATGTAAAGGAGGTAGGGGATAGAACCAGTAGCTTGGTGAAACAAGGATTTGGTAGACCAGTTCCAGTTGCCGTGACAACTGTACTTCTGGTTAGGGAGGCTGAGATTGAACTTAGAAGACTGTGTCTTCACCTTATTCCCCTTGAGCTAAGGACACCCAGTCCTTGCCCAATCACTCTCGTAAGTCTTCAAGGTACACTTCCAAACCTTCACAGACTCTGTTCACTGGCGATCCACAATGACTCTTGGATCCTCAGAACATGACGCCTAACTGGATGGAGGATGCACAGTCCTCAAGTGTAACAAGTCTTCAGGTCACGCGGACAGAAAGACTTCAGTGATGCCTAACACTCTTTGGCTCTGGGTGTTTGGGCTTTGTCCTCGCAATGATCTCTCTCTCTCTCTCAAAAGCTTCGGAGGTGGGTCGCTCCTAAACAACAAAAGCCGTGCACTAACTCTGAGCAGCCACCAATTTATGGTGTAGGGAGTGGGCTATTTGTAGCCAGGAGGCAACCTGACATGATGTTTGAAATGACCCTGGGTCACTAAGGAACCGACACGTGTCTAATGGTCGGATTTCAAACACACATGGCAGCTTGGCTTGGGTTATAAGCAAAGCTGACTCATCCAACTTTGGATAAGATTTGCTCTCATTGTCTTCGTCCAAAGACATAGTATTTTGGTTGAGCATCACATCAGTCATTTGACTTTGTTCACTTGGACCCCAGTTAACAGTTCGGTGGTTCCTATGACTCAATAAAGAAGAAAAGGAAACTACGAAAGAAACCATGTTTCACCCTCCATAGTCTTCAAGTGAATGTCTTCACACGTCATTATCTTCAACGTGAATGTCTTCACGAACCGCCATTGTCTTCAATGTCTTCTTACATTTTTAGGGGTCATCTCTGGAAGGAAAACCGAATCAATGAGGGACATCTACCTGTGTTATCCTGCAATTCTCACAAACACATTAGTCCCTTAACCATGTTTGTCGTCAATACTCCAAAACCAACTAGGGGTGGCACTAGATGCACTTACAATCTCCCCCTTTTGGTGATTGATGACAAACTAGTTGAAGTTTTCAACGGGGATAAAATTATGTGAAAGTTAAAGTACATGGGCATTGGCTTCATAGCTTGAAAGAGGCTCCCCTTGAAGATGTGCATATAAATGTTTAGCCTTTGAATGCAAATGCACATGTCAGGTTTTGCTTTGTGGAGAACTTCTTCAACACATGAAGACAATTCATCATGCATACACAAATGTAATGAAGATAATGAAATGCACAATGAGAAATGGGCGCCTGTATGATGACTTCATGCGGGATTTATCATCGAATCATACGGTAGAAGAAAAAGTGGTAGACGACCATCAAGTTTAAGTGTTACAACTCAAAAGCCAATAGTTCAAGAATGAGAGTTGTAAAAACTTAGCAAAAATAAGCACTTGGCCCATATGGACCCACTTGAAGACTATCAACTCATATGCTTCTCCCCCTTTTGTCAGTAATGACCAAAAATGTTTGAAGACATAGAGTGTCTACTCGTTCCTAGGCGGTGAAGATGTTGGGGCAGCAGGGTCGATGTTGGAGTTGGGCGGTGCAGAGGGGCCTGATGTAGAATCATGGTGCAGTGAAGCCATCGCTGGAGAAGTGGCATCGTCCTCTTCATCTATAACTCGCGCAACAACAGTTGGAGCCAAAGATGAATATTCAGAATCTTCAAGGGAAGGAGTTGGACGAAAACTTGCTGATTGGGGAGGCCTGGAGTCAAACTTGAAACGTTCAGTGAAGCCATCTGTTCGAAGATCGTCTTCAGAACAGAGCATTGTGAGGCTCTTCTAGGACCGCTGACAGGCTTCATGTGCAACAAATGAGTTCTTGGTTGCAAGGTTGCGTATGCGGTTGACATCAACTAGAAGACTCTGCATCTGGTGCTTCAGCCCGTCATGATGCCTATCCTACTTCCGGTGAAGTGATACAAGAAGCACTCTGTCATTCAGGACACAAGCATGCTTCTGAGGCCTTTGAGCTACCGTGCTGGCTGTTGCATCAGTGTTTGCACGATGCGGCAGACGAAGCTGACCAGCAAGAGGACCAGCAGGAGCAGGATGAAGGAAATATGCCCTAGAGGCAATAATAAAGTTGTTATTTATATTTCCTTATATCATGATAAATGTTTATTATTCATGCTAGAATTGTATTAACCAGAAACTTAGTACATGTGTGAATACATAGACAAACAGAGTGCCCCCAGTATGCCTCTACTTGACTAGCTCGTTAATCCAAGATGGTTAAGTTTCCTAGCCATGGACATGTGTTGTCATTTGATGAACGAGATCACATCATTATAGAATGATGTGATGGACAAGACCCATCCGTTAGCTTAGCACTATGATTGTTTAGTTTATTGCTATTGCTTTCTTCATGACTTATACATGTTCCTATGACTATGAGATTATGCAACTCCCGAATACCGGAGGAACACTTAGTGTGCTATCAAACATCACAACATAACTAGGTGATTATAAAGATGCTCTACAGGTGTCTCTAATGGTTTTTGTTGAGTTGGCATAGATCGAGATTAGGATTTGTCACTCCAATTGTCGGAGAGGTATCTCTGGGCCCTCTCGGTAATGCACATCACTATAAGCCTTGCAAGCAATGTGACTAATGAGTTAGTCATAGGATGATGCATTACGGAACGAGTAAAGAGACTTGCTGGTAACGAGATTGAACTAGGTATTGAGATAGCGACGATCGAATCTCGGGCAAGTAACATACCGATGACAAAGGGAACAACGTATGTTGTTATGTGGTTTGACCGATAAAGATCTTCGTAGAATATGTAGGAACCAATATGAGCATCCAGGTTCCGCTATTGGTTATGGACTGAAAGTGAGTCTCGGTCATGTCTACATTGTTCTCGAACCCGTAGGGCCCGCACGCTTAACGTTCGATGACGATCGGTATTATGAGTTTATGTGTTTTGATGTACCGAAGGTAGTTTGGAGTCCCGAATGTGATCACGGACATGATGAGGAGTCTCGAAATGGTTGAGACATAAAGATTGATATATTGGAGGACTATATTCGGACACCGGAAATATTCCGGAGAAGTTTCGGGTAAAATCGGAGTGCCGTAGGGTTACCGGAACCCCCCGGGGGAACTAATGGGCCTCATGGGCCTTAGTGGAGAGAGAGAGGGGCGGCTAGGGCAGGCCGCACGCCCGTCCCCCTTGGGTCCGAATTGGACTAGGGAAGGGGGGACGGTGCCCCCCTTTCATTCTCCCTCTCCCCCTCTCCTTCCTTCCCTCTCTCTTGTTGGAAACCTACTACACTACAAAAAAAGACACATCCGTGACATTTTGGGCCGAACGGAATTTTTTTCTGTCATACTTATGACACTTCTATGATGATAATTGTGACAAAACCCGGTATCATCATAGATGTGGTGGGATCCTACTTCTATGACAAAAAATCATGACAGAAAATGGGCTTTTCGTCCTGGGTGGGCCGGAGACGCAGCTGCATGACATTCTTTGGGCCGTCCATGATGAAAAAACCGTGGTAGAAGCGAGGGCGAGGATATTGGGGTGTTCCCGGTTACGGTGGGTGGTCGGGGACGAGCGATGCACGTTTCTCTCGTACACGCACGCGCGTGGGTGCGAGGCGTTGGGCTCTAACTGAACCCGAGCGGGGCGTTAGGCTCTAACTGAACCCGAGCGAGGCGTTGGGCTCTAACTGAACCCGAGCGATTGCACTGCAGGCTACGTGTTACTGAACCCGAGCGATCGATCGATGGCTGTTAACTGAACCCAATCGAGCGATTCCTTCGCTATTGCTGCTAACTGAAGCCGATCGATGCTGCCTCTGGATGAACAGTGAGCGTTGCTGGGGGGTTTGGATGAACAGTTCCCGGTGGGGGTGGATGAACAGGACCCCGTGGTGTTGCCTCTGGATGAACAGGGCCCCGATCGATCGAGCCGGTTGGGGCTGGATGAACAGGACCCCGTGAAGGGCAGGATGAACAGGACCACCCCGTGGAGGGCAGGATGAACAGTAGACAGTGGAGGGCTGGATGAACAGTAGCCCGTGGAGGGGTGGTTGAACAGGAGCCCGTGGAGAGGGCTGGTTGAACAGTAGCTGGTGGAGTAGCGCGCGGTGGAGGTTGGATGAACAGGAGCCCGTGGATGAACAGTCGCAGGTGGAGGCTGGAGGAGGTCGACGGTGGATGAACAGTAGCTCGTGGAGGCTGGAGGGGGTCGATGGTGGAGATGAACAGTATCCCGTGGAGCCCCGTTTTGCGGTACGCCACACCCCTCCCGATGAACAGGACCCCCGTTTTGACCGTAGAGCTCCAACACAAGTCCGTTTCCTCCGTTTTGCGGTATGCCACATCCCTCCCGATCAACAGGACCCCCGTTTCGACCGTAGGAGGTTCGTTTCCTCCGTTTTGCGGTACGCCAGACCCCTCCCGATGAACAGGATCCCGTTTCGAATGTGGCCGGTCGAACACAAGGCCGTTTCCTCCATTCTGTGGTACACCAGGCCTCGTTTCCATTGGCTGTTCCATCCAAGCCCTTCCGATGGACACGACGACGCATTCGGTTCTGACCCAGCCGGTTGGCTCCCCATGAACACGACAATGACGTTGTTTCTCCGTTCCGACCCAGCCATGTACATGAGCCCTGGCCGTACGTACGTGCGAGTAGGCATTCGAGACCCCGCCCATATGTACATACATGGCCGTATTTACTATCTTGCACCCTGGCCACTGTACGTACATGTACATGCTACGTGCACGCCTCTACTACGACAAGTGCGCGCCTCTACATCGACCAGTATGTACGTACACGTTCGTGACCAGAATGACAACACTACGTACGCTTTGACCAGGTGGGTCCCGACTATCAGTCACTTCCTTGCGTGCGAAGATGTAGCTGGTGGGTCCCAACAATCAGGGGGGCGAATAGTTTTTTTGCCCGGATGCACTTCCTTGCATGCGAAGATGTAGCTGGTGGGTCCCAGCAGTCAGGGGGCGAATCATGTTTTTTTGCCCGGACACACTTCCTTGCGTGCGACGTTGTAGCTGGTGGGTCCCAGCAGTCAGGGGAAAACATTTTTTGCACGAAATACGGTGGCCCGTCCGGTGGGTCCCCGTTGTCAGGTGGAGGAATAATTATTTTGTGCGTAATAAGGAGGCACTTCCTTGCTGCGGCCGTGGACCCAGCTGTCAGCCTCTCCACATACAGTACTCTTCCGATGTAAGTCGTTCCTTGACCACGTTGACCATGCCGCACCGAGAGCACCAGGGCGATGGACGACGGCGAGGCCTAGGAAGGGTATGGGGAAGACGCGGCAGTGGAAGCCTGCAGGGAGAGGAGTACGAGGGTTCGCTGGTTCGGCTGCGGTGTGAGGTTGTCGTCACCGCAGGGCCTGGCCAGCAGTGGGAATAGTAGGGGGCGGTGAGGTCTCCGCGGCAGCACAGCCGGCCACGGGAGGCAGGAGCATGCGGCACGACCGGCGCTGCTTTGGGCGGCTGGAGCAAGAAGACTAGAGGTTGAAGAAGCACTACGGCCGTTGGATGGACATCATACGATCACTGGAGCTAGAGTCGTTCATATTGACTAAGTTGACAAAGCACTCCATCCCCGTTAACTTAGTAGGCCCACAAGTCAGCCACCCACCAACGTGGGTACCAACTAGCAGGGGGAGTAGTCAGTTTTTTGTGCATAATAAGGAGGCACTTCTGGTGGGTCAGATCTGACTGCGGGGGGAACATTTTTCCGTGAAATACGGTGACCCATCCGATGGGTCCCAGCAGTCAGGGGGGAAACGTTTTTTTACACAAAATACGGTGGCCCGTCCGGTGGGTCCCCGCTGTTAGGTGGAGGAATCATTATTTTCCGCGTAATAAGGAGGCACTTCCTTGCTGCGGGCGTGGACATAGCTGTCAGCCTCTCCACGTACAGTACACTTCCGATGGAAGTCGTTCCTTGACCACGTTGACCACGTCGCGTTCCATTGCATGCATGCGTCCATGGGCGTGGTGCGTCCCCACTGTCAGCCTCTCACGTACAGTCATGTTCCGATGACTCTCGGTTGTTGACCACGTTGACCACACCGTGCCGAGCGCACCAAAGGCCGGTGGACGATGGCGAGGCCCCAGACTGGAACGACCCGGAGATGGGGAAGACGGGGCAGTGGAGTCGCAGATGGAGAGGAGTGGGAAACTTGACTGGTTCAGGTGCGCGGTAGCACAGCCGCCCATGGGAGACAGGAGCAAGAACAGAGGTTGAAGGAGCACGGCTATTGGATTAACATCCAATGGTCCAGCTGCTAGAATCATTTGTTGATTAAGTTGACAAAGCCCTGCATACACGTCCGCTTAGTAGGCCCACAAGTCAGCCACCAAATCTGACGGGTCCCAGCTGTCAACGGGAGGAATATTTTTTTTCGAATAACAAGGAGGCACTTCCTTCCGTGCGAAGATACAGCCGGTGGGTCCCAGCTGTCAGGTGGAGGAAACATTTTTTTCATCTTAATAAGGAGGAACTTTCCTTGCGTGTGACCATGGACCTCGTGGGTCCCAGCCGTCAGGCTCTCCACGTACAGTCCTCTTCCGATGACTCTCGTTTGTTGACCACGCTGCACTGAGCGCAGCGAGGCGGTGGACGACGGCGAGGCCCCGGACGGGAATGACTCGGAGATGGGAAGACGCGGCAGTGGAGTCGCAGATTGAGTGGAGAAGAAGGGTTATAACTGGTTCTGGTGCAGCGTGGGGCTGCAGTCGGTGGAGAATAACAGGAGGTGTGGAGGGGTGGAGGGATAGCCTGGCCGGCTGTGGGGTAGCGCTTCACAGTGATGCGTGCTAAGTAGAGCCGCTAGCCACCGGAGGCCGGACCAGGCGGTCCCGGCGATGCTGGAGGAAGAAGACGAGAGATTGAAGGTGCATGCCGACCAAGTTGACAACGGCCTACGTAGGCTTTGACCTATTGACCCACATGCCAGCCTGCAAAAATGTGGCATATATTTAACCCATGTTTTCTAGAATGTACAATCCATTTGCTGGGCTGGGTGAACAAATAATTTTGCGTCAATGCGGCCCATTTATATTATTTAAGAAATCCCAACCCATTTGCACTTCCTTCGAATACATGAATTAGCTGGGCTCGTTATATATATAATGTTATGTTAGAAGGAGCAATTAATATCAAAAATAAACCGGAGAGGCACATTTTTATATACATAATTAACAAATTAGCGAGTTATTGCTCAAAATAAAAATGAGCGCGTTATTATTACATTGGTTCTTAAAATCTTCGCACGCTTTTGTACGCAATCACAAGGACTTTCGTTGCCCATGAGTCAAAAACAACCAGGATTTTCCTTGCCAACTTCTGTTAAACATTTACTTTTATAAGTTAATAACACATGTGATGTTTTCATAATGTATATATAAGTCTCTATAAAATATACGATAATAGTAATAATATAAATATATATAATGTGGTTAAAAAAATACATTGGGCTGCCGATCTTTAAGAAAAAACCCATAGGCTGGTATGGACCTCAAAAAAATAAGTTGAAACCACTGTCACCCGTATGTCATGGGCTACGCATGTTAAAATACAAAACCTAGGCCTAGCTGATACTTGTTCGCCCTCTGAAAAAAATGATACCAGATCCCCGAGCGAACTGGATTATAGAGGGGGCCGGCGTCATGACTGAAGAAGCACATCAGGAGAGATTTTTTTCTTCAGTGGATGGCTCTCGATGGCTTTTTTTACTTGCCTCTGCACCATACAACTTGTATTTTTAGCCTCCCAGTCCGTGGTGGACCAGCAACCCATTTGCTGGGCGGGCCAACCTACAGAAACCAGCACTCGATTTTTCATCAAGCCCCCAAAACAAACGCCGTACTATGTTTGTTTTGAGGCCGAAAACATTACGACAGGGGTTGAGCAGGGGAGGGGGAAAGACAGAGCAAAAATATTAAAAAGAGCTGATGTGCCATTGCTACCCTAACAAAGCAGGTGCAATTCTTCTCGGGAAGAAGGTGTGCCGTTGACACCCACAGGTCACATACCCCACAGTAGGCATACTAACAAGTTCACACACAAGCACAACAGAAAAGGTAAACATTCGTATCAAACTCAGGTTCACAGGACACGTTCATATTCATAGCCAACATTCACTATCAACAACTCAAAAGATTCATATATACACAAGTTCAGCATGTCTATGGATCCAAATGATTGATAGATCACACAACAATATTCATCGATAATTCACAAAAAGATTCAGATATACACATGTTCAGTATGTTTATGTATCCAAATGATTGAGATCACAGCCAATATGATCCATGGACGAACTTTAATTACCTTGGGTACAGACTGGTAAATGGTGTTCAGTCGGAGGTACTTCTTGTAAAATTAATGCTTGTACGAGTAAACTTTCGAGTACACAAGAGGAAGCACAGACAATCTGAACTTTGCTTGTAGGTTTATCCTCAAATAGTGGCCTCGTGCCGAGGGAGTTTTGAGCAACTTGTCCACTTGAAAGTGCAACTATCCCTAGGTTGTTTTGGTAATTCATAACAACATATAGCTCATTGAGCTAATACTATTCCAAGATGATTATTTCAGGAAAGCTCAATGATTGTGAAAGTGGAACCCTCATAATGCTAAGGACAAAGGATTGGCTCAAGCTCAAAATCTCAAGACTCTTCATTTTATATTTTAGTGATCCAAGATCACATTGAGTTCACATTGAGTCTTTAGGAAAAGCCAATACTATCAAGGAGGGATGAGGTGTTGCTTAATGAGCCTCTTGCTTCATGTGCTTAGTGATATGCTCCAAAACCCTCAACTACTTTCCCATATCCACATATGACCTAAACCCTAAGCCAAACTCGGTCCTACCGATTCTTCCTATCCGGCGCCACCGAGTTTCACTTGTCATTAAGCCACTGCCAAACCCTAGCAATTCGGTCCTACCGATAGGGATCTCGGTCTCACCGAGATGGGGATTGCAAACTCTCTGTTTCCCTTTCGTAACTTTTGGTCTCACCGAAAGAGCGAACGGTCCCACCGAGATTGCAATGTAAATTCAGTGTTTCCCCTTTATAACTTTCCGGTCTCACCGAGTTCCACTCGGTCTCACCGAAAGAGCAAATCGGTCCCACCGAGTTTGCCTGACCAACTCTCTGGTTAGCTAATTACCAAATTCGGTCTCACCGAGTTTGTGTAATCGGCCTAGCCATATTGGTCCTACCGAGTTGCATGTCGGTCCCACCGAAATCTCTAACGGTCACTAGGTTTACCTTTTCGGTCCGACCGAGTTTGTTGATTCGGTCCCACCGAGATTGGAAAACTGTGTGTAACGGTTGGATTTTGTGTGGAGGCTATATAACCCCTCCACCTCTCTTCATTCGGAAGAGAGAGCATCAGAAACAATACACCATTCCAACTCATATGTTCTGAGAGAGAACCACCTACTCATGTGTTGAGACCAAGATATTCCATTCCTACCATATGAATCTTGATCTCTAGCCTCTCCAATTTTCTTTCCACTCTTCCACTCAAATCTTCTTTCCACAAAATCCAAATCCTATGAGAGAGAGTTGAGTGTTGGGGAGACTATCATTTGAAGCACAAGAGCAAGGAGTTCATTACCTACACACCATTTGTTACTTCTTGGAGAGTGGTGTCTCCTAGATTGGCTAGGTGTCACTTGGGAGCCTCCGACAAGATTGTGGAGTTGAACCAAGGAGTTTGTAAGGGCAAGGAGATCGCCTACTTCGTGAAGATCTACCGCTAGTGAGGCAAGTCCTGTGTGGGCGATGGCCATGGTGGGATAGACAAGGTTGCTTCTTCGTGGACCCTTTGTGGGTGGTTGCTTCTTCGTGGACCCTTCGTGGGTGGAGCCCTGCGTGGACTCGCGCAACCGTTACCCTTTGTGGGTGGAGCCCTCCGTGGACTCTCGCAACCGTTACCCTTTGTGGGTTGAAGTCTCCATCAACGTGGATGTAGGATAGCACCACCTATCCGAACCACGGGAAAAACATCCGTGTCTCCAATTGTGTTTGAATTCTCCAAACCCTTCCCTTTACATTCTTGCAAGTTGCATGCTTCACTTTCCGCTGCCAATATACTCTTTGCATGCTTGCTTGAATTGTGTGATGATTGCTTGACTTGTCCTAAAATAGCTAAAATCTGCCAAGAACTAAAATTGGGAAAAGGTTAAGTTTTTAATTGGTCAAGTAGTCTAATCACCCCCTTCTAGACATACTTTCGATCCTACAAGTGGCATCAGAGCTTTGGTCTCCATTTGCTTTGATCTCCATAGCTTTTGGTGGTCATAGCCTTGGTTTCACAACCTAGGAGAGTATGGCGTCTAGCGAGGGAAATTATCACCGTAGAGGTCCCTACTTTGATGGTACTAATTTTGCTAGTTGGAAGCATAAAATGAAAATGCATATTCTTGGACATAACCCCGCCGTTTGGGCTATTGTGTGTGTTGGTTTGCAAGGTGACTTCTTTGATGTGAGAGAACCAAACCGTGAAGCTACCGCGGATGAGTTGAAGATGTTGCAATACAATGCTCAAGCTTGTGATATTCTTTTCAACGGATTGTGCCCCGAAGAATTCAACAAAATCAGCCGTCTTGAGAATGCGAAGGAAATTTGGGACACTTAGATTGATATGCATGAAGGTACCGACTCCGTCAAGGAATCCAAGTTGGATGTGCTTCAAAGCCAACTTGACAAGTTCAAGATGAAGGATGGTGAAGGTGTCGCTGAAATGTACTCTAGGCTTGCTCTCATCACAAATGAGATTGCCGGCTTAGGAAGTGAAGAGATGACCGATAGATTCATCATCAAGAAGATTCTAAGAGCCTTGGATGGAAAATATGATACCGTGTGCACATTGATCCAAATGATGCCCAATTACAAAGATCTCAAGCCAACGGAGGTGATTGGAAGAATTGTTGCTCATGAGATGTCACTTAAGGATAAAGAGGAACTTCACAACAAATCAAGTGGTGCCTATAAAGCCTCATGTGAAGCCCCTACATCATCAAGTGAGAAACTAGACTTCAATGAAGAATTGAGCTTAATGGTGAAGAACTTCAACAAGTTCTACAAGAGTAGAAGCAAAGATAGAAGCTTCAAGTCAAGGTCCTACAATGACAAAAGATCTTCTAGTCGAGAGCGAAACTGCTATAGTTGTGGAAGACCCGGACACTATTCCAATGAGTGTACGGCTCCCTACAAGAGAAGAGAAGATTCTCCAAAAAGAATAAGCAAAGAATCACCACCAAGAGAGAGAAGGAGTAGAGATGATCGTTATGAACGAAGATACTCACGGAGAAGCAAGGATTCGGAAAGGAAGGAAAAATCATCAAGGAGCTACACAAGACGAAGACATCAAGCTCATGTTGGTGAATGGGTATCCGGCTCCGACTCCGACAGCCACTCCGAGAGAAGTTATCACTCCGACTCCGAGATACTCAAGATGAAGG
This sequence comes from Triticum urartu, assembly GCF_003073215.2. Lineage (NCBI taxonomy): Eukaryota > Viridiplantae > Streptophyta > Magnoliopsida > Poales > Poaceae > Triticum > Triticum urartu. The sequence goes on along the minus strand of NC_053022.1, from coordinate 256,376,370 downwards.
TGTTGCCGGTCTAGCACTTGTGTCAACCAACTCCTACGACATATTTGACTCACCAAATGAAGGAATTGGAAGATGCTTCATGGCCAAAGGTCCTAAGGTAACACACCCCGAGTATGTTGATTTCAATAGTGATGAAGATGAGTGGTTAGGTGATGATTTGCTTATTGACAACTCTAGTGATGAATACTATGATGAAATGTCACTTAATCATGCTAAATCCAATATTGTTGCTTCTAGTAGTTCTCTTGATTCCACTAATGACTCTCTTAGCCAAGTTACACTTGAGCAAGAAAATAGCTTATTGAAGGGAATTATAGAGAAAGGAGTGTACAAAAGCCTTGCCGGGAGCAAGCAATTCGAGGAAATTGTGCGCAAGCAAGGAATGCACCGGAAGAATCAAGGCGTTGGTTTTGAACGAAAGTTCAATTCCAATGGAGTTGAGTGGGAAGAAGATCAATACCCGAAGACAAAGTTTGTTCCTCAACAAGAGAAGTATGATACTCCTTTCAAGGGGACACAAGCTCAAGATGATCTTCCACCACAAGACTACAAGCAAAAAGGCAAGGACAAGCTTGAAGAGGAAATTGACGCATTTGAAGAAGCTCCTAAGACCTTAGTCAAGTGGATTCCCAAGACTACTTCAAGTTCCACTTCATCAAGTACGACTACAACTCCAAGGATTCCCATCAAGATGATGTGGATCCAAAAGAAGAAGAACTAGAGAGTCCTTGAGGGTGACTCCACCAACATACTTCACTCTTATCATTTTGGCAAGAACAAGTGCAATCAACTTCCACATCCTGCACTAGTTCAAGGAGTCACAAACCCTCTTGTTGGTAAGACAAGGGACAAGGTAACCTAAAAGTTTTCATGGACATCATCTTGTGCGTGCATCACTCTATGTCTATGGATATCCTTGTTTGTTCCTTGTGGGACTAACCCATGTAGGTATTGAAAGTGCAATTCACTCAAATGGATAGCTCCAAGTGATCTACATCAACATTGAGCATCCACATCTTCAACATCTACATGAAGTCATCATCGACGAAACCCAAGGTTAGTTCATCCCTCCAAGGGGGGATATCACATCTAGGGGGAGCTTTACTCTAAGACTTGAGCTAAAGCAACTCTAAAGATGTGAACACAACAATGCTTTATGTAAAAGTGGTAACCCCACTTGAGCTTAAACGATGAGTATGACCTATGATCAAGTGTTCTCACTTGACTCCTAAGTCAATATACTCATATATAGATGACCTTGTCATCGCAAATTGCTTGATAGATGCTAGAATTGGTTGTGCATGCCTTGCCACATATTTCATTTGCCATCTTATTATGTGAGCATGCTGGTTGCATATTTTACTCATTCGAGGACATCCACTTGTTGTTTTGATCGTTTGGGTTTATTTCCTTTGCCAAGTGGATGGACAAGAATGCCTAAGAACCTCCTCTATCTATCTATGCTTTTCTCGTCTCAAACTCTATTCATGCTGCATCACAAAATTTGATCAAGTCAGATTCGAACCACTCTGTGTGAGGAGCGCTCGGAGTCCCCGATTCGTCATAGACTTAAACTTCCAAAACCTCTTTATGATTCTCGGTCTGACCGATACCCCACTTTTGGTCCTACCGAGATCATTAAGTTGATATAGGTTTTCGATCTCGGTGCAACCGATTTGAACATTTTGGTCACACCGAGTTTCAGTAACTGCATGCAGTTATGAATCTCGGTGCCACCGAGTTGTTCCACTCGGTCACACCGACAGGGTCGGGCTATATATAGTCACGGGCAAAATTTGGAAATTTCTCTGAACCCCTTCGCCCGCGCGATAGCCTGCTCTGCCAACGTGGTCTCCGGATCGTCTTCTCGCCGCCAGCCGCCTCCAGTCGCTGGTCTCCGTCGCCGTCAACGGGAATTCTGCCCCGCCGTTGCCGCCGTAGCGAGTCTCCGCCGAGCTAGGGTATGGACTCGATCTTTGTGCTATTCTCCAATCCAATTCTCAGCACATTGTGATCATCATGATTCTTGCCACGATTGAAACACTCCTATCCAGTCAATACGCCCGTAGATTAGCTTTGATTCGAAAATTTTAGGGTTAGGTTTCCGCCGAAACCATCTCGGACCCACCGAGTTGAAAAACTCGGTCCCACCGATTTGGCTTATGCCATTGCACAAGTGAGACTCGGTCTGACCGAGAATTACTTATCGGTGTGATCGATTTTGGAACTCTGTGAAACCCTAGCAGTCTCGGTGCCACCGAACTGTGACTCGGTCCAACCGAGTTCACTAGTTTAGGTTCCAAAACTGCTTCGGTATCACCGAGTTTAAAAATCGGTAGATCCGAGATGATTTCAGTGGGAAACTAAAACTAAATTTTTGGATCATTCTTTTGCAAAAATCTCTGCATTTTGTGACGCTCATCTATTCTACCTCATCTATAAACTATTCACAGGGTCAGCAGTCAGAGCATGCAGCATGTCTGATCAGAGTGACAGCCAGAACTTGTCAGAGCAGCAAGTGCAGATGAGTGAGGGCACTAGTCCCTCCAGCTCTTCAGATGGTGGCAGCAGAAGTACCCCAAGCAATCTGCCAAAAGTTGCCACCAGACAGAGGAAGAAGAGAACTTCAGACTCCGAAGATGAAGATTATGTGGCAGAGGAAGAGGCCACATCAAAGAGAGTTGAGCCAGCTCAAGGCACAAAGCCAGGTCTAAAGATCAAAAGGCCAGCAGGCAGGCAGCCTATGTCAAAGGCTAGAGCCTCAACTAAGAAGCCCACTCCCAAAGAGCCAGTTGCTGAAGAAGGCAAGAAGAGGAAGGAAAGGGTCAAAAAGACCGTAGCCAGAGTGCTAGGAAAGGCTTCCATCATGGAAGAGGAAGAGGAAGAAGAGGTAGCTGCACCAGCACCTAAGGCACCCAAGCTGATGGGTGATGCCATAAGATCAGGGGCTACTGCATCTAAGCCCAAAGCTGCCTCCAAGCCAAAACCAAAGAGGAATACAAGGAGCATTTCCTGCAGCTGAGAAGAACAAGGCCCAGTGCCTGAGACTATTGCTGAAGAAGAGGATGAAGAGCAAGTTCTTAGAAAGCTCAAGCCCAAGATCCCAGACCACAATGATGCTCATCCTGTGGCTGAGGACATGAAGCTCAGGAGAGATTCAGGGATGAGGAAGTGGAGAGAAGCAGACCCGTATGCTTCAAGGAGAAGGACTGCTGTGGATTACAGATTTCACACTAAGGAACAACAGGACTTCTATGAGACAGTGCTGCTAGGTAAGAAGCCCATTGTTTGTGACATGAGATGGGTCGACTGGACTTACATGAAGGAAAATGAGGAACACTACCCTGGAGTGTATGACAGCTTTAGTGCCTGTGGAGTTGCTGACTTTGTTGGGCAGAAGCTCACAAAGTGGAACGAGGAGCTCATCATGCAATTCTACTCCACGGCACACTTTTATCCAGATGGGAGGATAACTTGGATGTCTGAGGGTACGAGGTACCAATCTACAGTTGCTGAATGGGCTCAACTGATCAATGCCCCAGAGGAGCAAGCAGATGACTTGGACATTTATGCCAAGAAAAAGATGGATCATAACTCAATGTCCAACATGTATAAGGAAATTCCAAATGAAGCTCTTGACACTTTCAAATTTGGCTCAGTGCACTATCTTCTGTCAGGGCTGCCAACAATCAATTGGATATTGAGGCACACTCTCTTGCCCAAGTCTAGAGATCACAAGATGATCAGAGGCCATGCAATCAACTTGCTTCACGTATTTGATGTGCCACAGAAGTTCAAGGTCATGAGCCTCATAGTAGAGACTATCAAGAGGACTGCAGCAGATCAGAAGAGGAGCTGTGGATATGCACCTCAAATTCAGGAGCTCATCAACTCTAAGATGGGCACGGGCATATATTTATTGGACAAGGAACACCTGCCCATCCGTCCAGATTTTGAGGACAATCAAGTTGTCATGACTGAGAATGAGCCATCGTCTGCCCAAGCACAAGCAAAGAAGGAGAAGGCAAGGAAGGAGAAAGCTGCCAAGATGCCAACTCAAGAGGAGGCATCTGAGTATTTCTTGAAGACCAAACAAGAGCAGCTTGGTTACCTGATTGCATCCACCCTGCGGATTGAGAAAGGACTAGCCACCCTAACTCAAAACCAGGCAAGCCTAGAGATAATCATGGAACAAAAGTTCTATGACTTGGATGTCAAGGTGACAGAGATTCAGACTGCAGTGGAGCAGCTCCAGGATGACATGCAGGAGAGGAGAGGCAGGACTACCACTCATGCCTTTGCCAGAGTGCCACGAGGTCCGAGGTCGTCTGCCGTGCCAGTTGCTGACACAAGAGCCACCACTTCTGCACCAGCTACAGCTTCAGTTCCACCAACTCCAGCATCTACTTCAGCATCTATAGAAGCCTTCGTCCTTGGAGTGATCCGGACTCCACCACCACCAAAAGATCAAGCCTGAGCATCGATCTAGCACTATGCATTTTCTAGGAACTTTTTGGTAACTTGTTGCCAAAGGGGGAGAAGATGTATAGATCATAGGCTTCGAGAGAGAGAGTGTTGTTTTTTTCTCTCTTGCTTTATTTGGTGGTTTTTCGAACTTGTTTGCTTTTGAGTGCTTGAGATACTATGTCATTGCTTGTGAGACATTGATGATAATGTGTTTGATCATAAGCTACACTTAATGCTTGCTTAATGCTATTATCTTATCTATCTTATGTGATCATTCACTATTCTTGGTGATGAGTGCATGTATTTCATTCTTATCATTTTAAGCGCTCCACCAAGATGTATGTGACATGGAAGAGTAACCCATGACTCTAACTCCTTGTGCATTTGCAGTCCAAAGCAAATTTTAAATATGCACAAACTTAGGGGGAGCTCTTACTTATCACATACTTCTCAAAGCGACGATATATTTCATGCTTATTATCATTTGTCGAAGCTTTGATCTATATGTTGTCATCAATTACCAAAAAGGGGGAGATTGAAAGTGCAACTATCCCTAGGTGGTTTTGGTAATTCATAACAACATATAGCTCATTGAGCTAATACTATTCCAAGATGATTATTTCAGGAAAGCTCAATGATTGGCATGGCATGGATGTGAAAGTGGAACCCTCAAAATGCTAAGGACAAAGGATTGGCTCAATCTCAAAATCTCAAGAATCTTCATTTTATATTTTAGTGATCCAAGACCACATTGAGTCTTTAGGAAAAGCCAATACTATCAAGGAGGGATGAGGTGTTGCTTAATGAGCCTCTTGCTTCATGTGCTTAGTGATATGCTCCAAAACCCTCAACTACTTTCCCATATCCACATATGACCTAAACCCTAAGCCAAACTCGGTCCTACCCATTCTTCCTATCCGGCGCCACCGAGTTTCACTTGTCATAAGCCACTGCCAAACCCTAGAAATTCGGTCCTACCGATAGGGATCTCGGTCTCACCGAGATGGGATTGCAAACTCTCTGTTTCCCTTTCGTAACTTTTCGGTCTCACCGAAAGAGCGAACGGTCCCACCGAGATTGCAATGTAAATTCAGTGTTTCCCCTTTGTAACTTTTCGGTCTCACCGAAAGAGCAAATCGGTCCCACCGAGTTTGCCTGACCAACTCTCTGGTTAGCTAATTACCAAATTCGGTCTCAATGAGTTTGTGTAATCGGTCTCACCGAGATTACGTTATGCCCAAACCCTAACCATATCAGTCCTACCGAGTTGCATGTCGGTCCCACCGAAATCTCTAACGGTCACTAGGTTTACCTTTTCGGTCCGACCGAGTTTGTTGATTCGGTCCCACCGAGATTGGAAAACTGTGTGTAACGGTTGGATTTTGTGTGGAGGCTATATATACCCCTCCACCTCCTCTTCATTCGAAGAGAGAGCAATCAGAACACATACACCATTCCAACTCATATGTTCTGAGAGAGAACCACCTACTCATGTGTTGAGACCAAGATATTCCATTCCTACCATATGAATCTTGATCTCTAGCCTCTCCAAGTTGCTTTCCACTCAAATCTTCTTTCCACAAAATCCAAATCCTGTGAGAGAGAGTTGAGTGTTGGGGAGACTATCATTTGAAGCACAAGAGCAAGGAGTTCATCATCAACACACCATTTGTTACTTCTTGGAGAGTGGTGTCTCCTAGATTGGCTAGGTGTCACTTGGGAGCCTCCGACAAGATTGTGGAGTTGAACCAAGGAGTTTGTAAGGGCAAGGAGATCGCCTACTTCGTGAAGATCTACCGCTAGTGAGGCAAGTCCTGTGTGGGCGATGGCCATGGTGGGATAGACAAGGTTGCTTCTTCGTGGACCCTTTGTGGGTGGTTGCTTCTTCGTGGACCCTTCGTGGGTGGAGCCCTGTGTGTACTCGCGCAACTGTTACCCTTTGTGGGTGGAGCCCTCCGTGGACTCTCACAACCGTTACCCTTTGTGGGTTGAAGTCTCCATCAACGTGGATGTAGGATAGCACCACCTATCCGAACCACGGGAAAAACATCTGTGTCTCCAATTGCGTTTGAATTCTCCAAACCCTTCCCTTTACATTCTTGCAAGTTGCATGCTTTACTTTCTGCTGCCAATATACTCTTTGCATGCTTGCTTGAATTGTGTGATGATTGCTTGACTTGTCCTAAAATAGCTAAAATCTGCCAAGAACTAAAATTGGGAAAAGGTTAAGTTTTTAATTGGTCAAGTAGTCTAATCACCCCCCTCTAGACATACTTTCGATCCTACACCACTACTTTCATCCAACTAGTTTACTGGCTTATCTTGGTCCTGTAGCTCGCCAAAATTCTACATTGCAGACTGGTAAATGGTGTTCAGTCGGAGGTACTTCTTGCTAAAATTAATGCTTCTACGAGTAAACTTTCGAGTACATAAGAGGCAGCACCGACAATCTAAACTTTGCTTGTAGGTTTATTCTCAAATAGTGGCTTTGTGCCGAGGGAGGTTTGAGCAACTTGGCCACTACTTTCATCCAACTACTTTACTGGCTCATCTTGGTCCTGTATCTCGCCAAAATTCTACATTGCAGACGAGAAAGGAGGCGGTTGAGAAAATGAACCACCCAAATTTTTTGTGCAGTTCAACTGAAATGGAGCATCCCTGGCGTGTAGACTGATTAAGTGCCAGATGAATATACGCGTCAACCAACTTGTCTGGAATATTTCGACTCCATGCCATACAGTTTGCTACGATATGTGCAGATAACCAAAAGGCACAAGTTGGGACCAAAGACTGGACTACGTTTTTCTGGGCTATGCACCAAGCAATATTTTTGGCGTTCACTCTCCTAATACTTGGAGTTTGACAATTGGTTGACGCCGGTTGATACTCGAATGAATATAGGCACTTCTTCTTGTCAACATTGATGCTTGTCTGAGTGAACTTTGGAGTACATAGCAGCAGCATAAGTACCTGTACATCTGATCTTTTTGTGCAGTTCTACTGAAATCACCCGATGTAATGATTTGCCTGCGAGTTCAGGCTCCAAGTTACTCCTTTATGAAATCGGCAAACAGTAGCACAATACCAAATTACCAATACATATGACAAGCACAATAATCAGGATAAAGACCAGTACCAACCTGTGTGAGGTAGCATATCAATTACTATTTCCTTTGACTGGAAGCTGAGACAAGCCAAGCGACTGACAACAAAGGAAGAATGCAGGCCGAGATTAGCGACTAACAGGAAAGGAAGAAATCTGTTGAGGCAATGAAGCACCCAAAGTTTTTGTGCAGTTCCACCAAAATCGAGCATCCCTGTTGGCACATATATTGAGAGAGTGAGATTACTGTAATAGTGGGACTAGTTGATGAAACATACACTAACAAATAGAAGCACCCTCATTATCTTAATGGGTAAAGTTAGCATTCCCTCCCTGCTCCACCACATGATTCACCTCATAGACAAACATACACACGTACATGATTCAGCATAGGGTGCTACTAAAGATTTGTTTAACTCCGACAGGAAAATTAGGCAGCAATAAATTAGTGGTACTTAAGTACTCCTAATTAATTAAGTGAGACAGCAGAAGTGGAAGGGCTCCCTGGAGGATCGTCTCACATGTAAGGTAGTCGTTGCCGGAGCCCTTGAATGTTCTCCACCGAGGCCTCTGGCTTTAGCAAGATCGCCTTGGCACTGTTTACTCTTCCTCTTCTTCTTCTTCTTCTTCTTCTTCCTCTTCATGCTCTGTTTCTCAGTCTCCTCACCAGTTGGTGAAACCAAGTACATGATTGGCCTTCTATTTCAGAATTGGTTTTGCTAGTGAGGGAGTACAAGTGTACTAGTAAAAATAGCATTATTTTCTCATGGCAGTCGCAAAATAGAGATGAAAACATGCATTAAATATCATTCTTACCTAAAGGAAGGTTATGGTGCCAATATGGATGATGAGGATTGGAACACAGATCTCCCTTTGTGCAGTTCCACCGAAATGAACCAACTATCCCATTCTGACATTCCAGTTAAACAGCACACAAGTCACTTCTTTTAAGAAGAGTTTTGTGTAGTGCACCAAAAGGTCACAACAGCAACCAGGTGAAATGGATATCCCTGTTTGCACAAAAAGCACAGAGGAAACAATCAGAGTCTCAAACAATTACAGGCAAAAACATTTGGCTAAACTTGTCATGGCTTATAACAGTGGCATGGCTTCGTTTTTACCAGGGGCATTAGATTAAGAACTGCTAAATATTTGGTATAAGGGCATGGGACAATGGGTGCACCAGCAGTCCAGCACCATGTACCTAAACAGGGGCATAAAGTGGTGATTCATAGTTTGTTGCCCTGAGAAACAAACATCCAAGAAACATATCTGGGTTGGTCCCATTTTTGTTCACTCTAGCCACCTACTCCTATGTGTGGATAGCAAATCTAGTCCTGGTCATACCACTGTGTACAACGTTACCCCTATATTTCCCTTTTCGACCAAGAGACCGGTTGGATGACCAGTCTGTACTACTTTCACCCCCTTTCCTTCCTGTTTGTACCAAGTCTGATGTACTACATACTAAATTCCCCCACCCCCACTTTATTTCTTGTTTGAACCAAGTACAAGAGGCTCTAACAATAGAAGAAAAAAATAGGTGACATTGGACTATCCGATCGAGAGGGTCTGAGAGGTAGAAAATGATGCACATGCAGCGACGTAGCAAGCTGGGGAAGTAGAGCTAAGGTGGTTTCGAAGGAAGATATACCTGAAGGTCGTCGGGATGTGGATAGGTGGGCGGCGGGAGGCCGGATCCACCCACACTAGGGCAACGACGAAGGGATCAGAGGACCTCTCGCGCCGGCGCTTGGCCAGAGATAACGGTGCGGCCGGCAGCGGGTCTCCTCCCTCGCTGTCGACGACGGCCTAAACGCTGCCCCTCCTCCCCTTCACCGGCGGAGGGGGATACGTCCAGATCTGTAACCAGCGGTGAGGATAGAAAGACGGTGTTTTTTGAAGGGAGAAAGACAGTGTTACCACCTCTATCTTGTTTAGATCTGGAGAGGATGAGAGTGTGTGAATAGGGCAACCCTAGCAAGCAAGCGCGGAGGCTCTAGCCTATATATACGTAGTGGGGTACTTTTCCTTTTTCACTCCATCAAAACAATCGTTTAAAATTTTGTACTACGTGCCAGGTCGCCATTTTTTTAGTTGTTGATTGTTTTTTGAGATAGCTACCCGCTTGTTCCAAGTGGTGTTACGGTGTGCCAGGTCGCACTTTGTATCGTTCAAGTATGGTACAAGTCCCTCCATTAAATGAACAACCACCCCCTCGTAAAAATTGTGAACAAGCCAACGGCTAAAATGATCGGAAACGTGGGTTGCCCCAACATGCATTATTATTTATATTTTCTACTCCCCCGTTCCTAAATATAAGTCTTTTTTATTAGCCACACCTAAGACAATAATTTTTTATTAGCAGTGAACCCCACATGTCATAGACACAAAAAGTGTGGCAAGATTCCCTTAGGCAAGCCAAAGTGTGTCTAACAATTTGAGCAACTCAAGTTAGGCAAGTGTGGCAAGTGTGGGAAAAATAATGTGGCAACATAAGACAAACATAGTCACAATCCAAACAACCCTAATTTTTTGTGACATGCATGAAAATTTGGTTAGTTAAATTTGTAGTCAAAATTTGGCAAGGTGCATCAAATCAACACATGCAAGTATCAAAAGGGAAGTCACGACATGCATGCATGTGTTGTACTCACTCCGTTTCCAAATATAAGTCTTTTTAGGGATTGCAACAAGTGACTACATATGAAGCAAAATATGTCTACATACATCCGTATGTAGTAGTCCATTTGAAATGTGTAAAAAGACTTATATCGAGTGCAGTGCTTTGATGTGTCGCGTCAACTCGTACAAGACCGAGAAGTTTGATTACTACAATGCCCTCTCCCTCGCGGGATGAGCTCCGGTGCCTTAACTGCACCTGCCTTTGGCTGCATGACAGGTGGGCCAACCACCTGTTGGGCCCACCTGTCATAGATGCAAAGGCAGGAGCAGTAAGTCAATGAAGCTGTGTCCCTCCCTCGCGCATGAGTGTGGTGGCTGGCAGGACTAGTAGGAGCTTTCGCTACACGCTTCTTGACGGCGGTGAACTTGCGGATGGAGTTGACCATCATGTCATCCATGCGAGAGGCGAAGCCGGCGTCGGCGAGGGCTACGACGCCGGCGGTCGCCAGCACCGTCTGGAAATGCTGCGCGGTGCAGGGCCGTAGGCCGGCGCCTTGGATGATTTGGCACAACCGACTGCTGCTCACGACCATCGCCTCCATAGGTGCTTCTGGCTCCTGGTCACTTGGTCTTGGATTGGAGTGAGCAGTGTTGCGCAGAGACTAAGGAGTAGATGGATTGGAGTGGTGGGGCGCCTTTATATGCGAATCCAAACTCTGTTGCATTCACATCATGCTGTCTCTATTCTGGTTCTCCAATTAATTCCCTCTGCATGTAGAGTAATTTGAGGATGCATCATTGACCGTTCAACATCTTGGGAACCGCTACCCTCTCCCTCCTTGGCATTCAAGCACCTATGGAGGCGAGGCGACTGCCGCTCACGTCTATCGCGTGTCGGGTGACGTTCCCATCGATGACGAGGTGCCTATGGTGACTTCATAAATTTCAAGATGATACTACTAGTATACTCAATATTGTGCACCGCGACCAAGGCCGAGAGGAAAAATGAGAGAACTACGTATTTATTTACGGTGTAGATTCACTCATTTTGCTCCATATGTACTCCGTCTCGGTGTAGTCTAGTCACTTGTTGAAATCTCTAGAAAGGAAAATACTCCTTTCTGGTTTACAGGGCTATACTAGCAAGTAGTACTACAATGGTGGGATCACATAGCAATTTTGTCTCATGCAAGAGCCTGGCTATATGCGTGCTCCAAGGTTCGCAACTGCCATGTTCGGGTTGCACTTGGCTCTTCGCCTCTTCGACAAGACGAACAATGGTGTTACTACTGCTGCTTCTACAGTATCGAATCCACTGTTGCATGTTCGAATCCACTGCTGCATGTCCGTCCACCGCGAGCGGGAGGGATAAGCAAAAGCCTGTCCTCGTCTATGAGCCACCGCGCGCATGGGCGAGGGAGAAGGCGTGTAGTAGTAGTAAAATCAAACTTCTCCTCGTTATACGAGTTGACGCGACACATCATAGCACTGGCCCCACATGGTTGCCTCTAAACTTGGCTGAAAGGCCCACAATGTACAATACTCCATTTGCTGCAACCTCTAACATTTACCCCACCACAAATTAAAATATATATTCCTGTCTTGACCAGATGAGTGTGCAAACTAGAATCACCAGGTTGACAGGTAGGGCCAAAAGATTATTTTAACCAAAAAATATAGCATGGAGCTGACCCCAACAATTTTAGGGCCTGTTTGGTTCCAATAAGTCACCTGACTTATAAGTCAGGTGACTTAAAACCAGTGACTTATAAGTCACGCCTGTTTGGTTGTCATCTGACTTATAAGTCACCTGACCACACCTTCTCACCTTGTTTTTTTATGTAAAGGTGATGGGACACACGCAAAAGGGGGTGACTTATAAGTTGGGTCTGTTTGGCAAAATAAGTCACTTTTTTCACTTTTCGACTTATAAGTTGGTGACTTATTTGGAACCAAACAGGCCCTTAAGCTTACAGGCATGGTACACGCTATCCTAGATTACTCTACACATGAAACTGCCACATGAGCGTCCGGACTGCGCTTGGCTCTTCGCCTCTTCGGGAAGTCGAACAATGGCCCTGTTTGGATACTCTAACTCAGTTAGAGGTTAGAGTTAGATTCTAACCCAGAACTAACCCTGAGCTAACTCTAACCAAAAAGGTGTTTGGATAGCAGGGTTAGATGGAGCGCGGATACGGCGAGGCGCCTTCATGGGCGGTGCAAGAGGGAGGGAGGGAGAGGACAAGAAGCTTCGAGGAAGTGAGGAGGGATCTGCCTCGGGAAGAGCGAGAGAAAAAGGTGTTTTTTAGTGGTCCTGAGAAGAACTAACCCAAATAAGCACCTCTTGGGTGGGTCAGATTTTTTGGATGAGTTAGATGCATCTAACCCAAACTAACCGTCCTGTTTGGATATTTTTGGGTTAGTTGAGTCCAAACTAACCCAAACTAACTCTAATCCGTGGATTCAACCAGGGCCAATGATGGAGTACTACTACAGTGGAGGAGTACTACAGTATGCTTCTGGCCATCTAACACCAATTGAACTGCTGCATGTCCACCGCGTACAGGAGGGAGAGTGTGTAGCGAACGAAAGCTTCTCCTAGTCCTGCCAGCCACCACGCTCATGGGCAAGGGAGGGACACAGCTTCATTGACTTACTGCTCCTGCCTTTGCATCCATGACAGGTGGGCCTAACAGGTCGGTGGCCCACCTGTCATGCAGCCAAAGACATGTGCGGTTAAGGCGAGAGGGAATTGTAGTAATCAAACTTCTCGGTCTTGTACGAGTTGACGCAACACATCAAAGCACTGCACTCGATATATTTCAATAATTTGCGTTTACCGATGCATTAATTACAACGCATGCATGCATGCCGTGACTCTCCTTTTGATACTTGCATGTGTTGATTTAATGCACCTTGAAGTAGTATGAATATGTGACGGTAAAGCTTTGTAATGCCCCAGCCCTAATAAAGCGAGAGATGGTTGTGCATGAGGAGGGCGAGATCATGCAGACGGAACAGGACCCGACGATGGAGCTCTCTATGGTCTCGATGGACCTCACCTTGCGCCACTGCCCCTTGTGCCTCCTCCCCTTGAACCCTCCAGTGTATGAGGTTCGAATACACCTCGTCCGTTCAGCTGATCGAGCAAGGTACATGTTTCTTGATTGATGTGTTGTTCGATTGATTTGTGCAGTGCAAGGGAGGGCACCTGGCTTGCATGGACTGCCGCGTCGAGCGCCCCGAGAACCAGCGGCAGTGCTAGAAGTGCGAGCGCGGCGGTGGCTTCGACGTACTGAACACGGCGGTGGATGCTGTCCTCTCCTCGGTGAGGATGGAGTGCCCGCACGAAGGCTGTGGGCTCTACGTCACTTACCACAAGCTCACCGATCACCAGAGCGTGTATCCGCTCACGCCCTGCAAATGCCCCGTGCCCGTCTGCGGCTATGAAGGCCCGCCACCGGTGCTCTCCCACCACATCAGCACCGTGCATCCCATGCTCGTGCACAGGATCTAGTACGGCAAAGCGCTCCAGCTGCAAGTGCCACTGTCGGAGCCATGACTCTCGCTGTTCGTGGAGGAGGACGGCTGCGTGTTTTTCTTGGTAGGCGGCGTGCTCAACATCGGCGCGCCTATCACCGTGTCATTCGCCTGCATCAGAGCGGAGGCATCCCCACTGCCACACTACATGGCCAAGCTGTGGGCGAATGGCCCGCCGGGGGAGCCCAAAGGCAGGACCGACGCTGTCAAGGTGGAAATGGAGGTGACAAGCAGCAGGGATCCTGGCGACGTCGCCATGCAGGAGCTGACCTTCTTCACAGTTCCGCCCAAGCTGCTGGCTGGGGCTAAGATGGTGTCCCTCCACATTCAGATTGACAAGCTCACGTCCTAAATGATTCTACAGTGCCTTCTGTTTATCTTAGTAATATGCTAATATAGGGATTAGCTCGGTCTACTTTAGCTTAAGAGATGGTGGGTTTTAGTGGCGATGCAGCAATTACCTTGACATCAGATCAATAATGAAAGTAATTTCGAACAGTCGAATGGATATTTTGTGTCTGTTGGATATAAAGATCCTTTGGGTAAGAAGTAACAACTTATATGCTTTTTTTCGAAACGGAACAGAATTTTTGTTGACATGCACTAATATTTTTCAAACGGACGTTGGGCTGTAGCTAGAAGGGTGGTTGGGACGCGGCATCAGCCCATACCGCGGTGACCCCCGATTGGGACGCACCGACTGTGGATTTTCTCCCTCGCCGACGTCGACCGCGTCTACGTAGAACATTGTTCCCTTCCCCCAGCTGCGGGATCAGGCCGGATATGTGACCAGCGGTGTGGCCACCGTCGTTCTATGCTTGTGAAGAGAGCAACCCAAGCAAGTAGGCTTGTAGCTTAGGCTCCTACTAGTGTATCTATAGTGGTTTTCTTTTTCTCTCCATATCAACCATTTTATATTGCGTACGTTTCATTGAAGAGTGAAATGATGGTTGCTTGTTCCGACTAACTTATTGTGTGATTTGACTGCTCCTTTACTGGCCCCTACACGTACTTCCCCTACGTGTATGCAAAAGTCACACATACACATGGACGCAAAAACATGCGCGATGCCCTAATGCATGCATGTCCGAGCACATGACGGAACACACACGGCCACGCTCAAGTGCTCAACCTACAAGTGCATGCACACACATACTCAGCCAGGGTGAGCTAGTGACCGTATAAACACCGGAAAATGTATATATTGGGTGCAATGAGCGTATTATGAAGTCCACTGACCGTATTTTTACAAATATACAGTGACAGATAGTGTATTTATCTCGTTTGAAATTAAGCCATATTAACCGGAGAGGAGGCAGTATGGACTGGCATTACTTTGCTGTGTCTCGTCAACTTGCCGAACGAGGAGAAGCTTGCAGGACGGGAGAAGCTTGCGCGCGGTGGCTCGTAGGACAAGGAGAAACTTTTGAATAATGCAAACTGTCCTTCGCTCAGGCGGTGGACGTGCAACAGTTAATTTGGTGTCAGATTGCGAGAAGCATACACTATACTAGTAGTACTATTATTGTTGCACTTCCCGAAGAGGCGAACAGCCAAGCGCAAAGTTTACTGGTACTAGTACTACTACTACTACTACTATAGTCTATAGAGGTAGTACTAGGAACCGGATGGAGGAGCGTCTGCACTCATATTATATTTTTAAAATGTGATAAAGCAATCTTCAACACATTTGGTTCTCTTTGAGGGTTCTCGCATGTGATAATGGAAGTTGATTCCATGGAACACTCGCCACAATTCTCGCTTAATTCTGGCTCATATCCTGTTACAAATAGGAGCGCTCGGTAATATTTCCTCTTTTTTTGTTATTCAGCATGTAAACAGGTCAGCAAACCTTGCGGCACATCTTTGTGCGAACCGTGCTTGCTGCACTTTGAATGTGGCCGAGAGCTGGCTTGATGAAACACCTCGCTTCCTACTTCTTTTTTTGCGGGGTACCTCGCTTCCTAGTGACCAGTGTCTTGGCTGATCGTCCTAAGAATGCTTATATATATATGAATAAAGCTCTCTCATTTACCCGCAAAAAAGATTAAGCCATATTAACCGGAAAGGAGGGAGTATGGACTAGCACTACTTGTTGGTGTGTCCCGTCAACTCGTAGAACGAGGAGAAGCTTGCATGATAAGGTGAAGCTCGCTTGCGCCTTTTGACTAACGCAACATACCCTCGCCCAGGCGGTGGACATGCATCAGTTCATTCGGTGTCAGATTGCCAGAGGCATACACTGTAGTACCGAACATGCGGAGTACCATCATTGTTTGACTTCACGAAGAGGCGAAGAGCCAAGCGCAAGGTTTAGTAGTACGAGTAGTACTACTACTAGAACCGCATGGTGGAGCCTCTGTACTCTTTTTTTTAATCTTTGATAAAGTACACATTTATTCTGGAGAAGGCCGGAAAACGACAGCGCAACATGTAATGATGATATCGATCAACCATGTTCGAATATATCTTGGCCTCCGTGCAAGCTCGTTTGTGTGTTCTCACTCCTCGTCTCTCTCAAGGAACGGCGGGTTGGCCATTTTGCCGTCAATTGAGACGGTTTGCTCACACTCCGGTCCCACATGTCAGTGATATGCCAAGAGGAGGTGCGTTGACCGACTGGCCATACGCATACTTGGTTTTGCACCTTCATACTACTCCTCCCTTCGTCACAGTTTACAGGGCATGCTTCATTATGATGCATTTCTCTCAATGCATTTCCACCACCATAGAGACTTTAGACGCGTTTGGTTTAATGCTCAATTAATTAGGGCGTGGTAACCGCAGTTTCTCTCGATGTAGTACTACGGAGTGGAGTACGTGCATGCATGTGTGTACCCGGGGTGGAAGCACTGCATGCATGTGTGTACGCATTATTTCCTCTAGTAATAGACGCTGTGCTATAACTACCAATGCTATTTTTTAGGCCGATCGCTAGTCGCCTTGGTCCCAGAGATTTTCTCTTTTTCTGAAGCGCGCTCTATAAACAATG
Organism: Triticum urartu; assembly: GCF_003073215.2. Lineage (NCBI taxonomy): Eukaryota > Viridiplantae > Streptophyta > Magnoliopsida > Poales > Poaceae > Triticum > Triticum urartu. The sequence goes on along the minus strand of NC_053022.1, from coordinate 256,359,643 downwards.
ACGGATGGAGTAGTATGAGCGGATTCAAAGAAGAGCGTATTGATGGTTGCTTCTTCTGAGCAACTTATAGTGAGAAATGTGGGGCTTATGATTTGACTGCTCATTACTCACTATTAATGCGGCGCAACGACCGGTCTGAGTCTCCCATGCTGCTGTGCACTAGCCCCTCGGTTCTTAAATATACTCCGGAGTATTTGTCTTTCTAGAGATTTCAATGAGTGACTACTCAAATATTTGTATTTTTAGAGATTCAAATGGAGTATTATATATGGATGTATACAGACATATTTTAGAGTGTAGATTCACTCATTTTGCTCCGTATGTAGTCACTTGTTGAAATCTCTAGAAAGACAAATATTTAGGAACGGAGGGAGTACACATACGAAGCAAAATGAGTGAATCTACACTCTAAAATATGCCCATTTGAAATTTGTAAAAAGAAAAATATTGTTGATGACAGTTGCGACGACAAAAAAGAAGCATATTCCTTGTCCTAAGGGAAGATAACAACACAGTTGTGTTTGTCTAAAACAGTGTGAGGATGAGATTGCAACATGAAAAGTACGCCGGACGAGCTACGTCTTGTGGAAGATCCACATGCAGCGACGTGGGAAGACAGGCAGTGGAGCAAGGCCGGAGGGGATACCTGGAGGTCGTCGGGATGTAACTAGGTGAGCGGTGGTGGGCGGAATCTGCCCATACTGCGACAGCGAGCAGGTGGCGTAGGCCCTACCACGCCGGAGCTTGGTCAGAGAGAACGGCGTGTACGGCAGATCGGGACGTGCTGCCTCAGCGCCGTCGAATGGAGAAATGATGCACGTCCTCCCTTTCCGACGGCGGACGGGATGCGGTTGGATCAGTGACCAACGGTGAGAGAGAGAGAGAGAGAAGAGGCCACCGCAACCTTGTGTGAGATACTCTGAAGAGAGACAAACCAGGCAGGGAGGCTCCATTGTATATAGTGGAGCGGACTACCTTTTTCTCCATAAAAATCGTTTTATATTCTATGTACGTGCCATTGAGCGATATAGCTTTATTTAAAAATAACGCGCCAACGCATCAAGTCAAACTTCGTTTCGTGCACGCGTGGTACACGACCTCCGTAGGTAAACAACTGCTACATGCGTTCAAATTAGCATGTGGGCTCCACCGTGTACCCGCGCGGGTGTGGTTGGGCACGAAGCGTGAGTACGTGTGCACGGTGCACCTATTCTCTTCTTGTATACGTACACCACCTACGTGGGGTTGTGTGAGAGAGATACAAACATAGAGAGATATAGTGTGTGGGTTTGTGAGAGTTTTTTTAGGGGAGGGGGGGTCAATCAAAAAATGTAACATATGCAATGTGTGTGAAATAGAGTCCTGGATATATCATATATATAGAGGGGGCGATCCACGAGAAGAGAGTGGAGGTATCATCGACTTGAGGTGTCCATAGAATCGAATAGAGGGATGATGTGTGTGTGTGTGTGCGCGCGCGGTCGATAAAGAGTGCCATCGAATTTGTGTGTGCCCACGTCAAAGATATAGAGTGGCTGGCCTACTAGAACGAGAGAGGGGACATGTGCGGTTTGTCTCTGTGGCATGGATACCTACCTACAGCGCTCGACTATTGGTGTGTGGTGGGGATGGGAGGGAGGACTAATTAACTATAGAGGTACAATGGCTGGTATATGTGTGGAGGAGGAGAGAGGCCTACCTCATGTATTAAGGGAGATCGATCGGCATCCATGCATATGTGTAGGAGAGGAATAAGGTTGGGAGAGAGACGGAGCTAGAGTGTTGGAGGGGGTGGTAGTGGAGTTGTTTCTAACAAATGGTGGGATAGGCTTGCTAGACAACCGGAGGGCACGCCTGCAATATCAATAAGAGAGGGGATGGCTGCCTGTCTGTGCACGTGCGTGTGAGAGACGGGTCAGGAGGCATGCACGAATGATGAGGTGGGAAAGATATGGTTGTGGTAAGCAGACATAACTACATAGGAAGATCAATCGTCCTTTGTTAGAGAAATGAGAGACATAACTTGTGAGGTACATCGATCGATGGGGTGGGATAGTTGAAGTCGACCTAGGTATATGTTGGGAGATCGATCGGTATACATGCATGTGTGTGTTAGAAGCAAATGAGGCACGGGGAGAAGGATAGAGAGAGGGATGCATCTAGGAGGTGGTGCGAGAGTCATACTATATCGAGGGGGAAGGAGTGTGCGAGTACGATATCGATGAAAAGAGTGGTGGGAGTGAGGCATGTACGGTGATAAGAGAAGAGGGGAAGCTTGTGTTTGTGCTAGGCACACCTGGCTAGAGAGGCATATCGATCGATGTGTGCCGTAAAGAAGGAGCTGGGGGGCCTACACACACCGTGGGTGAATGACCTAAAGTGAAAAGACGAATTTGCGCGATGGATCTAGAGAATTCTGAGGGAGGGTGAGAGGGATGCGGGCGTCTACATGCACGAGAGAAAGTTAGCGCTAGCTAGCTACAAAGATAAGAGGATTGTGTGGGTGTAAAAGATGAATAGAGATCATACTTCATTATAAAAAGCGAATCCGGATATTTGAAGAATTTATCATAGTGTTTTAAACCGACGCATGTGTGAATATGTATAACGGTGGTGATAAACATGGTGTGGTTATGAACATGTTATACTACATATAATATATTTTATCTCTACTCTTATAAAAAACAGAGTTGTTGATGATGGTGCCATCCTGCAATATAGGCCGTCCAATTTATATCTGACGGATAGGAAGGAAACTATGACAATTTTGAAAAAAGATACCCACACCCCTCTCCATATTTGCAAATTAGGCCTCCCCTTGATCATGTTGATGTTCTGTGGAACGCATGGGCATCTTGCTAGTACTACGTATAACATACAGAACATTGATCATAATTTGGGCTAATGTGTGGCTTTTGCAGCTCAGGTCTAAATACTTGTCATAATGTAGGGGGCGGGGCACTATACTATGTGTGATAAACACGGTGTACACGTATGGAACATGGTTTAGATTATGAATATATAGTTAGTACATCAAATGTACTATTATTTGGAATCAACATCAAGTGTATTCAAAAAATAGAATTTGAGTTCATGTAGTACACATAGTTCATATCTATCTCTATAGTAATCATGTGGTGTGTTATTAAGGTAATACACGAATGATGGTTGAAGTTGGCAACAATCATGATTATAGATTATTATTGAAATAGAGAAATAAATTCAAATTCAGTTCGAGTTGTAGCGGTAGTATAGACATTTGGAATGCACTAAAATGTTGGTATGAGTAGGTTACATGCATTATACAGCAAGCGAAAAAATTTAATTGGACATAACATGGATTCATACTACCGAATAGCATTTAATTGCACTAAATTGTTGGTATGAGTAGCTTTAAATAGCATTTTTATAGTAAAACGGGGCAAGACTCTCTCTTTGTGTGGTGTGAATAGTTTTATTTTTTTGTTTTCTTTTTGGATGAGGGAAGTGCGAATTGATTTGGTACGTACAAGTAAAATATTACACGTTAGGCTTGTCCCTAAAATTCAACTTGTGCCTTGTTATATCCCGAAAATTCAGATATCGTGCTCCCAAAACTGGCGCCTTCACAACCCGCGCCTTGCTATCCCAAAATTACAACGCGCGTGAAAACTCCCTCCAGCTCCCAAATCCCGACACGCGAAATCCCCCTTCTAACCCTGAGCCAAAAGGGCCACTAGTTCAAATCAGTGGGGGGTAATTTTGTAACACACCCTATATTTTGGACAAGCGCGTCCCTAAGTCATGGTTCACCCCCTCCCATCGCCTCCTTTTCGCCCATTCGAAATCCCAGGCCGCCATAACCTCTCCGCTCCAGCCGCGAAACCCCACCCTCATCCGTCCGCCACCTCACCGCTGCCCAGCCGGAGCCTCTTCCCAGACGACGACGTCCACCGCAACAGCTCGACGTCCCTCGTCCACCTCCCCAGATGAGGATCCGTCGTCCATCTAGTCGTCCCACCGGTTTAGCCGCCCCGTACTCCACCTCCAAGGAGCTACTCTGACGATCGCCTCGTCTATCGCGGCTGCTCCATCCCCACAGCGCCGCCTTAACCTGCTCCACTGGAACCGCAACATCCTCACCGACTCCTTGGACGAAGCCGAGGCCTACTCGGCGCCACCAAAGAGGTTGTACACTCATCGCATCGCACCTTCTCCTTAGCTCGACCTCCCGGCGCCGACAGTGCTCCATCCCGCACCCCCATGGAGCAGCTACCTTGAAGCCGGCGCCGCAGGCGACATCTCCACGGCGGCTCTCCCCAGTGCGAGGCCCCTTCGGTGGTGGCATCCATACCAGTTGGATCTGCTGTTGCTGCTCCAGCTCTCGCTCGCTCGCGCTGCTGCTGCTCCGGCTCTCGCTCGCTCGCGCTGCTGCTGCTGCTCCGGCTCTCACTCGATCGCCCAGCTGCTGCTGCTCCAGCTCTCGCTCGCTCGCTCGTCCTGCTACTGCTGCTCTCCCCCTCACTCGTGATGCTGCTCTGCTCCGATTTAGCTACACTTCAGTCAACTGAATTGACTTTTGGGTCAGTCGATTTTCAGGGGGTGGGGGGCTCGCCGGAGTTAAGGAAGAACCACCCATAGCGGGGACGGAGGCTCGCCAGAGAGGTACCCCACTATCTTATCTTAGGGTTCAGGGTGGGGGCGGGGGCCTATAGGGCTGGCCGGGGTTTTTGGTGATGTAAATTTTACATATATTTTACATCATCTATTGGAGATGCTATTAGAATCCCACTTGAGATTGACGATGTCTGTCTTGTGCTGCTTCAGCCTTGACGTCTTACGGCTCACCGAGGCTGCTCCAACGATAGAACGATCCATCACAACAGAGCAGTGCCCTGGACGCCGTCTACAGATTCCTCAGATCTTCCTCCACACCTCCGACAGCCACCTCTGCCTCAACTGCTTCAGCGACCAACCCAATGATGTTGAGGTCGACACAGCCACGGCAAGGAGGTTGTACACTTGTTGCATCACTTATTACTATACATTCATGTCGATCCATTAGGGCTATTTTGGTTCGACGGAAAAACATAGCAATAGGGAATTTTCCAATGGCACTCTACTATTCAATTATTCATGCATTTTGTTGAAAGGAATGAAGCAAAACACCCACCTGGACCTACTTTTCAAAATCCTATGCATGAAAACAATACCAAGTGCATTAGTGGCAGAATAACATTCTAAATGTACACGCTTTCATATGGTTTCGCTTTATTTTGGCCTTGTTTCTTTGCATTCCTCTGCTCTTCCAATTCTTGTAAGCCAAACACCGAAGTTGACAGAAATCCTGTGTTTACAAATGCTCTGTTTACCATGTGCATTCTTATCCTATTTCGGTGTTTTTCCTATCCCTGCGTTTTTAGAATCATGCAAGCCAAATGAGCCCTTACAGAATTACTTCAGTTACAGGTAGGTGTCGAAGGGAACTTTGTGTGGTTTGTCCTACTCCTGCCGCGACGTCGTCCACCTCACCTGAGGTGCTCCATCGACAGAAACATCCACCAAACCAGACATCACGACTCTTGACCGTCTTTCGCCGCCTCAGATCTCCTTCCCTGCCGTCGGCACCCACCGCAACGGCATGACCATCATCGACTCAGCAGATGAACCTGAGGAGTACACGGGTCCACAAGAGAGGTCACACTCTTTTGATTCTGCTTATGTTATGCATTGCTTAAAATTACCTGCTACTTTATCGTCCTGTTCACCTCTTGGACTCCAAGTCAGTTCCAAATTAATGTTCAAACTTGAGTTCTAAATTAGTTGTGGGGCACATATCGAGGAAGCAATGAATAGTATCTCTGTCTAATATCTGGTTCACCTAGGGTATGCCTATGTTGTTCATCTTGGATGGGAAACAAATAGTAAAGCCATCATCATTTGTCTTTTTATTAAATTAAAGCAATCATCAGCCTGCTATCATTATTTTTGGATCCATCCACTGGTTTTTACCATCACTCTAAATTTCTACATTCTCTCCTTACATAATCTCACCATATTTTTTTCGTATGCATGTCAGATATTGTACACAGTCATGCTGAACATGTAGAGAAAAAGAGAAGAGTTTTGCACGACAATACAATGTCATGCAGACATCGCTCCATTGTGGGTTCAATGGCAAATCCTCCCCACCCCTCTCCAGATTGTAATCCAGAGGAAGATATCTGTTCTGAGGCGGATTCAGACACCGCTGACCACTCCTATTTACCCCCGAAGGTGTTTGCTCTACCTTGGCATGATGATGTTAGTCATATCATGCATATGTTGCTTTGCAGTGCCTACTTTTGACATCATATATGTCATCTGCTTAGTTTAGACATGTTCTGTAATGCCACCTGTTTAGTTTCTATATCATATATAGGAATTGTGCAGTCTCATGTCTTTTAGCCAGCCATAATATACGTGAAATGTGCAATGCCATCCTGTTTAATCAGGCATCATATATTTGAATGATATCTTGCCCATACTTTTCTTTATTACATTTCCATTTGTCGACAATGTTTGTACATTAAACTACTCTTCATGTGAATCAGCCATTTGGGTGGGAGATTGAAAAATCTGGAGTGAAAACAAGGCCTTCAGAGCAGACAGTGCTACCCGTCGAAGCAGATCTCTTGTTGGGTCCCGATAGCTCCTCAGAGATGGACTCAGAGACATATGACCAGTCCTATTCCCCCACCGAGGTGTATGCTCTAACTTGGCACGGTTATACTGCTCATATCATGCATATGGTGTCTTGCATTGCATAGATTACACATCATATACACAATATTCAACACCATGTTCTTAGTTTAGATATCATATCTAATGCCCTTTGTTTAGCATATAAATCACATGTGTGAATTAAATGATGCAATCCTGATTACTTAGATAACATGTAGGTGAATTATGTCATGCGATCCTGTTTAGTTATTCATCATATCTTTGAATTATGTTATGCTATGCTATCCAGTTTAGATAGACATCATATATGTGAAATTATGTCATGCTATCCGTTTTAGTTAAAAAATATACATGTCAACTATTTCATGACCTCTTTTTTCCACACTATCTATTGCATCTGTCTCTCATACAATGTCTGTACATTCAACTATGTTTCCTGTTTATCAGCCATTTGAATTGGAGCGGGTGATGCCAGCATCTAGCGGACTAAAAACACGGTCTTCAAATAAAATGATGCTACCTCTTGGTGGAGATAGCACCCCGGTTGTACATGCACGAGAACCAGCCCTACCACACATAACCCAAACTCTCGCAGATTGTACCCCTACTGCGATGGACAGAGAACCAGCTTCACCCAATCTAACCCCCACCCCAGCAGATAGTAACCCAGTTCCTATTGACACAACACCATCTCCACCACAGAGCTCCCAAACAAGAGCAGTTAGTAAGGCAGCTCCAGTGCCCAAAGGGCCAGTACTACCACGACGAACCCCAACTCCACTAGTTAGTACGCCTATTCCTGTGGAGGAAGCACAACTAGCTAGTCGTAGTTTAGCATCTATCGTATTTGATGTTGTTAAATCGTATGTGCGTATCTTCCCATCTTGGAAATATTATGTTGAAGATGAAGGAAAATGCTAGTTGCATGTGTTTGTCCAGGAGTTATCTGTAAGTAATGTTATTCATGGCAATTACTTTGCTTTGTCCCATACATGCTACCTCCATGATGGTTATAATACAACAAATTTTCCCATTTTTCTCTATAGAGAAGGACTGATTTGGAAACTCATGATGAGGTAACCTGTGCTAATACCTCTTCTATCTTCAAGAATGCTTGGTGGCAGTATCAGAATTACCTGAAGAAAATGTACTTCACCGGCAAAGAAACTCATCAAATTCCCTTACGTTCTCCTGAGACACATTTACTGGACAATGACTGGGAACGCCTTCTTCTGTACTGGTCCCGAACCAAGAATGTGGTAAGGTCTATGAGCTCATTTTCTATTTTTAAGTACTATATTCTTGCGTCTTACTGTACTCTGTTCATGTAGAACAAGTGCCTAAACTTGAATAACAACTGTTCTAATTTAAGATTCCATTGCTATAGTTCAAAAAAGCGCTAGGCGTTAATTGTGCGTTTTGCCACCGCCTTGCGCTTTACTGACCAAAGTGCATGCTTATGCGCAGTTATGCACAGATTAAGCATAGTTATGCGCAATGCATTTCGCCAACGACTAGAGCCTAGGCGCCCCTTTTTTTTAACTATGATTGCTATCGTGCATACTGCTTTGCTCTTGTATCACTGTATTTACTCATACAAACTTATTTTTAAATTAAAGGATCCAATCGAAACTGCAATGGCACAGCAGGTATGTTCACACATGTTTCTTTAACACGCTTGCTCTTATCAATAGCTCTATTGATTTCAGTTTCAATTGTGTATACAGTTGACTTCTCATATCATGCACATTACTAGCATCACAACAGAGCCAATAGTGTTGTTGTACATGTAGACCCTTGGTACCCATCTGAAATCTTGTTGTGCCGTGTGGTTTCCCACGCTTTGTATTCTTTCACTGCTGCTTTGTCTTGAACTGATATGATTTGAACCATGTCTCTATTTTGATTTGGCAAGACAATGCAGTGACCATAGGACATAGATATATGTTTGTTTGATGCTTTTATTATGTAATAGTACTTGGCAATAGAAGACTTGGTAGTTTAATCGTGTCCACCTTACTAATGAACTGGTTCACCGAAATGAGTTTCATATACTAGTACATGCTAAACTGTTATGTGTCTGCTTGTTTCTTCTTTTAGAATGCGGACAGAATATTGGGGAAGAGTGCCTTATTAAGCAATCGTAAAGGAAGTAATGTAGATAAGGTTTAGGATAGTGACACATCCTTGTTGGTCTCCAACAAAGCTGATAAAACAGCTAAGGAAGACTATCTCGAAGACAGTGAGACAACCCAAAGTCCTCTCTTGGTTTAGTGTTGGAGTTACTGGCCACTACCGGTTGCACAAGCTATTCAAACTCACTGTCTGAATCAGTTTGGTTTCTTGAGTCTCAACTACAAGCTGAAAGACATCGATCAGCTGTGTTGCCACAAGAAGCGGAAGGACTGCGGAAGTCTCTGGAGCATTCAGATGCATACTTTCTGGTGCAACAGCAAGCGTTGGAGGATTTTAGCGCCAAACAGGACAAAGCTAATAAGCTTGCTAAGCTTATTGCCAGCATGGTGGATACCACGTTTCTTGAGCACTTCTGAAGTTGTTTCAGTTATGCTCTTGTTTTGCTGCCATGTTTATTTGCACTGGTGGCCAACTTTGACGGCCAGTGTATGCAATATGCTGCTTTGTTCCCTATATTTGCACTGGTGGCGAACTTTGATGCCCAGTGGATGTAATATGTGTATTAGCGGTAATAGGCTGGCGTTAATTGCTTGCTTATTTATTTCCTTATTGTCTTGTTTAGTTGTTTGCTTGTAGTCACTGTAGTTCTTTTTCTGTGTTTTTCTAGTGGCCACAATAACCTATCTTTGGAAACTAGGCCAGAATAATCATGGCAACACACGGACTGTTGTAACCATGGGACTCCTACGGGCCGTATGATCCATGGGCCTTCTATGGGCCGTAGGATCCATTGGCCTTCTATACGGGCCGTAGGATCCATGGGCCTTCTACGGGCCATACGATTCATAGGCCTTTTACGGGCCGTAGGATCCATGGGCCTTCTACGGGGAGTATCATCATTTCGCCAATCATGGGCCATACTATTCGTGGACAATAACGGGCCGTTAATAGGCCGCATTTGATTAGTCTATGAAAACAGCCCAACGAATTTTTTGACATGAAAATGGCCCAATGCATTATCGAGCCACAAACGGGCCGACTGTAACCACGGGCTGAATTTGGCCCACAAGCAAAAAATGACAGTAACGGGCATAAGTAAATGAATGTGGAAATGAGCCCAAGAATAAATGGGCCCCGAGAAGGCTGGAAGATAACATGGGCTGGAAACGGCCCAATGGAATAATGGGCCCTTAATGGGTATAAAGTGATACACTGTTCATTACGGCTCAATTTCACTACGTGACGTTAATGGGTATAAAGTGATAGACTGTTCATTACGGACCAGTTTTACCACGAGCCATTAATGGGCCGAGAGTAATAAGGGCCTCATACGGGCCGAAAGACGTCATTGGCCGGAAGTTAAAATGGGCTGGACTTATATTGGACGACCCAGATGACGCTACCAGGCCTAATTCGGATAGGCCGTAAACGGGCCCTGGGTTAGAGGGCTGTAAATGGGCTATATGCGAATAGGCCATTCACAGGCTTGCCGTGGGCCGGCCCGCCACCTTTTGACCAAGTCAAATGGGCCAACTTTTTCACAGGAATGGGCCTCTGTTGGGCCGTGCCATGTGTTGATGTATCATAGGCGCTTTGGGTCCAATGAGTGGATGACATCTATCCCAACGTTGAGCCGACACGTGTTTCCTCCAGCCAATGATGATTTTGAACGTGGAAAATCCCCATTGGTCGGGGCTATTAACGGGTTATCGGATCCAAAACCGGACCCGATAGCTTAACGGCATTCCGTTACGGTGGATGCCACGTGTCGGTCACCCTTGATGAAAGCACTTCTGTGACGCACAATTTATCATCATGGAAGTGGACACTTCCGTGATGATAATTTTGGTAATTTCATGGAACACTTCTATGACAGCACATGTATGACTATCTTGATTGTATCATAAATTTGTCATGGATGTACATGCATGACAGAAAACGTGACCTACTGTGACAAACACGTATCATCATGGAAGTGTATTTTTTTTGTAGTGCTAGGAATAGGATTCCTATTCCTAGTAGGAATATGAAAGTGCAACTATCCCTGGGTGGTTTTGGTAATTCCTAACAACATATAGCTCATTGAGCTAACATTATTCCAAGATTAATATTTCAGGAAAAGCTCAATGAATGGCATGTCATGGATGAGGAAAGTGGATCCCTCAAAATTCTAAGGACAAAAAGTTTGGCTCAAGCTTGAAGCTCAAGACTCTACATTTAATATTTTAGTGATCCAAGATCACATTGAGTCTATAGGAAAAGCCAATATTATCAAGGAGGGATGAGGTGTTGCTTAATGGCTTGCTTGCTCAAAATGCTTAGTGATATGCTCCAAAATCCTCAACTACCTTCCCACATCCACATATGACCTAAACCAAAAGTCAAACTCGGCCCCACCGATTCTTTCTATCCGGTGCCACCGAGTTTCAAATGTCATAGCCACTGCCACAAACCCTAGGCAAATCGGTCTCACCGATAGGGATCTCGGTCTCACCCAGATGGGATTGTAATCTCTCTGTTTCCCTTCGTAACGTTTCGGTCTTACCAAGATGAGCGATCGGTCCCACCGAGATTGCAATGTAAACTCTCTGTTTCCCTTTTGTAACATTTCGGTCTCACCGAGATGAGTGAATCGGTCCCACCGAGTTTACCTGACCAACTCTCTGGTTAGCTTATTACCAAAATCGGTCTCACCGAGTTTGTGTAATCGGTCACACCGAGATTATGTTATGCCCTAACCCTAACCATATCGGTCCTACCGAGTTACATCTCAGTCCCACCGAAAATCCTAACGGTCACTAGGTTTGCTGAATCGGTCCGACCGAGTTTAACCATTCGGTCCCACCGAGTTTGGCAAATTGTGTGTAACGGTTAGATTTTGTGTGGAGGCTATATATACCCCTCCACCCAGTCTTCATTCATGGAGAGAGACATCAGAACATACCTACACTTCCAATACACATTTTCTGAGAGAGAACCACCTACACTTGTGTTGAGGTCAAGATATTCCATTCCAACCATATGCATCTTGATCTCTAGCCTTCCCCAAGTTGCTTTCCACTCAAATCTTCTTTCCACCAAATCCAAATCCTGTGAGAGAGAGTTGAGTGTTGGGGACACTATCATTTGAAGCACAAGAGCAAGGAGTTCATCATCAACACACCATTTGTTACTTCTTGGAGAGTGGTCTCTCCTAGATTGGCTAGGTGTCACTTGGGAACCTCCAACAAGATTGTGGAGTTGAACCAAGGAGTTTGTAAGGGCAAGGAGATCGCCTACTTCGTGAAGATCTACCGCTAGTGAGGCAAGTCCTTCGTGGGCGACGACCGTGATGGAATAGACAAGGTTGCTTCTTCGTGGACCCTTCGTGGGTGGAGCCCTCCGTGGACTCGCGCAACCGTTACCCTCCGTGGGTTGAAGTCTCCATCAACGTGGATGTACGATAGCACCACCTATCGGAACCACGACAAAAACATCCGTGTCTCCAATTGCGTTTGAATCCTCCAAACCCTTCCCTTTACATTCTTGCAAGTTGCGTGCTTTACTTTCCGCTGCTCATATACTCTTTTGCATGCTTGCTTGACTTGTGCTAAGATAGCTAAAATCTGCCAAGAACTAAAATTGGGAAAAGGCTAGATTTTTATTTGGTCAAGTAGTCTAATCACCCCCCCTCTAGACATACTTTCGATCCTACAAGTGGTACCAGAGCTTTGGTCTCCATTTGCTTTGATTTCCATAGCTTTTGGCGGTCATAGCCTTGGTTTCACAACCTAGGAGAGTATGGCGTCTAGCGAGGGAAATTATCACCGTAGAGGTCCTTACTTTGTTGGCACTAATTTTGCTAGTTGTAAGCATAAGATGAAAATGCATATTCTTGGACATAACCCCGCCATTTGGGCTATTGTGTGTATTGGCTTGCAAGGTGAATTCTTTGACGGGAAAGAACCGGACCGTGAAGCCACCGTGGAAGAGTTGAAAATGCTGCAATACAACGCTAAAGCTTGTGATATCCTCTTCAACGGATTGTGCCCCGAAGAATTCAACAAAATCAGCCATCATGAGAATGCAAAGGAAATTTGGGATACTTTGATTGATATGCACGAAGGTACCGACTCCGTCAAGGAATCCAAATTGGATGTGCTTCAAAGTCAACTTGACAAGTTCAAAATGAAGGATGGTGAAGGTGTTGCTGAAATGTACTCTAGGCTTGCTCTTATCACAAATGAGATTGCCGGCTTAGGGAGTGAAGAGATGACAGATAGATTCATCATCAAGAAGATCCTAAGAGCCTTGGATGGAAAATATGATACCGTGTGCACATTGATCCAAATGATGCCAAATTACAAAGATCTCAAGCCAATGGAAGTCATCGGAAGAATTGTTGCTCATGAGATGTCACTCAAGGATAAAGAGGAACTTCACAACAAATCAAGTGGTGCTTACATAGCCTCATGTGAAGCCCCCACATCATCGAGTGAGAAACAAACCTTCAATGAAGAATTGAGCTTAATGGTGAAGAACTTCAACAAGTTCTACAAGAGTAGAAGCAAATAGAGAAGCTCCAAGTCAAGGTCCTACAATGACAAAAGATCTTCTAGTCGAGAGCGAAACTGCTACAATTGTGGAAGGCCCAGACACTATTCCAATGAGTGTACAGCCCCCTACAAGAGAAGAGAAAATTCTCCTAAGAGAAGAATCACCATCTAGAGAAAGAAGGAGTAGAGATGATCGTTATGAACGAAGACCCTCACGGAGAAGCAAGGATTCGGAAAGAAAGGACAAGTCATCAGGGAGCTACACAAAACGAAGACATCAAGCTCATGTTGGTGAATGGGTATCCGGCTCCGACTCCGACAACCACTCCGAGAGAAGCTATCACTCCGACTCCGAATATACTCAAGATGAAGGTGTTGCCGGTCTAGCACTTGTGACAACCAACTCCTACGACATATTTGACTCACCAAATGAAGGAGTTGGAACATGCTTCATGGCCAAAGGCCCAAAGGTATCACACCCCGAGTATGTTGATTTCAATAGTGATGAAGATGACTTGTTAGGTGATGATGATTTACTTGTTGACAACTCTAGTGATGAATACTGTGATGAAATGTCTATTAATCATGCTAATCAAGATAAAACGAATGAGAATGATAAGGAGAAGATTGAGTCTCTAACTAAAGAACTAAACACTCTTAAGTTAGCTCATGAAACTATCTCAGGAGATCATCGAGAACTTTTAAGGACTCATGAGAAATTACGCTTTGAAAAGATCAACCTTGAGCAAGAGCATGAGTTCTTAAAAGAAATCAATGATGATATTCGTAAGAAAAGTTCTTCTTACATTGCCAAGCGTTTACTCTTATCCACTTACATGCCTCAAGTCAAGTCTAGTAACAAGAACAAGAAAGATTCTTCCTCTAGTAGTAACAATAATCATGCTAAATCCAATATTGTTGCTTCTAGTAGTTCTCTTGATTCCACTAATGATTCTCTTAGCCAAGTTACACTTGAGCAAGAAAATAGCTTATTGAAGGGAATTATAGAGAAAGGTGTTTACAAGAGTCTTGCCGGAAGTAAGCAATTCGAGGAAATTGTACGCAAGCAAGGAAGGCACCGGAAGAATCAAGGTGTTGGTTTTGAACGAAAGTTCAATGCCAATGGAGTTGAGTGGGAAGAAGATCAATACCCCAAGACGAAGTTTGTTCCTCAACAAGAGAAGTATGATCCTACTTCTTTCGAAGGGACACAAGCTCAAGATGATCTTCCACCACAAGACCACAAGCAAAAAGGCAAGGACAAGCTTCAAGAGTAAATTGATGCATTTGAAGAAGCTCCTAAGGCCTTGGTCAAGTGGGTTCCCAAGACTACTTCAAGTTCCACTTCATCAAGTACAACTACAACACCGAGGATTCCCATCAAGATGGTGTGGATCCCGAAGAAGAAGAACTAGAGAGTTCTTGAGGGTGACTCTGCCAACATACTCCACTCTTATCATCTTGGCAAGAAAAAGTGCAATCAACTTCCACATCTTGCACTAGTTCAAGGAGTCACAAACCCTCTTATTGGTAAGACAAGGGACAAGGTAACCTAAAAGCTTTCATAGACATCATCTTGTGTGTGCATCACTTTATGTCTATGGATATCCTTGTTTGTTCCTTGTGGGACTAACCCGTGTAGGTATTGAAAGTGCAACTCACTCCAATGGATAGCTTCAAATGATCTACATCAACATTGAGCATCCACATCTTCAACATCTACATGAAGTCATCATCGACAAAACCCAAGGTTAGTTCATCCCTCTTAGGGGGGATCGCACATCTAGGGGGAGCTTTACTCTAAGAATTGAGCTAAAGCAACTCTAATGGTGTGAACACAACAATGCTTTATGTAAAAGTGGTAACCCCACTTGTGCTTAAACGATGAGTATGACCTATGATCAAATGTTCTCATTTGACTCCTAAGTCAATATACTCTTATATAGATGACCTAGTCATCGCAAATTGTTTGATAGATGCTAGAATTGGTAGTGCATGCTTTGCCACATATTTCAATTGCCATTTTATTGTGTGAGCATGTTGATTGCATATTTTACTCATTCGAGGACATCCACTTGTTGTTTTGATTGATTGGTTTTCTTTTCTTTTGCCAAGTGGATGGACAAGAATGCCTAAGAACCCTCTCTAGCTATCTATGCTTTTCTCGTCTCAAACTCTATTCATGGTACATCACAAAATTTGATCAAGTCAAATCCGAACCACTCTGTGTGAGGAGCACTCGAAGTCCCCGATTCGTCATAGACTTAAACTTCCAAAACTTCTTTGTGCGTTTCGGTCTGACCGATTCATCCATTTCGGTCATACCGAGATCACTAAGTCGATCTAGGTTTTCAATCTCGGTGCAACCGATTTGAACCTTTCGGTCACACCGAGTTTTAGTAACTATTTGCAGTTATGAATCTCGGTGCCACCGAGTTGTTCCACTCGGTCACACCGACAGGGTCGGGCTATATATATACCCATGGGTCAAATTTTTGGAAAACTTTCCGAACCTCCTCGACCCGCGCTTAGCCCGCTCTGCCTCCAGGGTCTCCGGATCGTCCTCCTCATCGCCAGTTGCCTCCTGCTGCTGGTCTCCGCCGCCGTCAACGGGAATCATCCCCGCAGTTGCCGCCGTAGCGAGTTCATCGCCGAACTAGGGTATGAACTCGATCACTGTGCTATCCCTATCTGATTCCTAGCACATTGTGTTCGCCATGTATCTTGCCACGATTGAGATCATTATTATCCAGTCAAAACACTCCGTAGTTTAGTCGTGAATTGAAAATTTAGGGTTAGGTTTCCACCGAAACCATCTCGGACCCACCGAGTTGTGGAACTCGGTACCACCGATTCGGCTCAGGCCATTGCACATGTAATTTTCGGTTTGACCGAGAATTGCAAATCGGTGTGACCGAGTTCAGGACTTTGTGAAACCCTAGAAGTCTTGGTGCCACCGAACTGTGACTCAGTCTGACCGAGTTCACTAGTTTAGGTTCCAATAGTTGCTTCGGTATCACCGAGTTTACAAATCGGTTGATCCGAAATGCTTTCTGTGGAAAACTAAAACTAAGTTTTTGACTCATTCTTTTGCAAAAACCTCTGCATTTTGTGATGCTCATCCACTCTATCTCATCTATATCTATTCACAGGGTCTGCTGTCAGTGTTTGCAATATGTCTGATCAGAGTGACAGCCAGAACAGGTCAGAGGAGCAGGTTCACTTGAGTGAGGGAACTAGTCCCTCTAGTAGTTCAGATGATGGTAGCAGGAGCACCCCAAGCAACTTGCCCAAAGCTGCCACCAGGGCCAGAAAGAAGAAGACCTCTGAATCTGAGGATGAAGACTATGTGGCAGTTGAGGATGAGGCCACTTCCAAGAAGAAAGTGGTTAAGAAGGAATATAGCACTGCTGCTGCCACCAAGCCAGACATGAAGCAAAAGGTTCCTGCAAAGAGAATTCCAATGTCTAAGGCCAGAGCATCTACTCAAGTCCCTTTGGGATCTGAACCCAAAGAGGCTGCTGCAGAAGGGAAGAAGAGGAAGGAGAGGATCAAAAATACCGCTGCTAGAGTGCTTGGGAGATCCTCAATCATGAGAGATTCTGAAGAGGAAGAGGAAGAAGAGGTTGCTGCACCAGCACCCAAGGCATAAAAGCTGATGGGTGATGCTATAAAGTCAGGGGCTGCAACATCAAAGCCCAAAGAAGCACCCAAAGAAGCCTCCAAGCCCAAGAGTGCACCTAAGAGGAATACCAGGAGTATACCAGCTGCTGAGAAGAACAAGGCCCCAGTGCCTGAAGTTGCTGCTGATGAAGATGATGAAGGACAAGTCCTGAGGAAGCTCAAACCCAAGATTCCAGACCACAATGATGCTCATCCTGTGGCTGAGAACATGAAGATCAAGAGAGACTCAGGGTTGAGGCTATGGAGAGAGTCAGATCCATATGCCACCAGGAGAAGGACTGCTGTTGATTACAGATTCCACACAAAGGAACAACAGGATTTCTATGAGACAATTTTGTTGGACAAGAAGCCTATAGTGTGTGATATGAGGTGGGTCGACTAGACCTACATGAAGGAGAATGAAGAACACTATCCTGGAGTGTATGACAGCTTCAGTGCGTGTGGAGTTGCAGACTTTGTTGGACAGAAGCTCACAAACTGGAATGATGAGCTCATTATGCAATTCTACTCCACAACACATTTCTATCCCGATGGCAGAATAGTTTGGATGTCTGAAGGAACGAGATACCAATCAACTATTGAGGAATGGGACAATCTGATCAATGCCCCAAAGGAAAGTAAAGATGACTTGGATGTTTATGCCAAGAAAAAGATGGATCACAATTCTATGTCACAGATGTACAAAGAGATCCCAGACAAAGCTCTTGAGACTTTCAAGTTTGGGTCAGTCCATTTTCTTTTGTCAGGACTGCCAACGATCAACTGGATCCTAAGGCACACTCTTTTGCCCAAGTCAGGTGACCACAACATGATCAGAGGGCATGCAATTAATTTGCTACACATATTTGATGTGCCACAGAAATTCAAGTTCATGAGCCTCATGGTTGAGACTATCAAGAGGACAGCAGCAAACCAAAAGAGAAGTTGTGGATATGCCCCACAAATTCAAGAGTTGATTAACTCAAATATGGGCACAGGAAAATATCTGTTGGATAAGGAACACTTTGTTCTCTATCCAGACTTCGAGGACAACATTGTGGTTATGAATGAGGATGAACCATCTTCTGTGCACGCACAAGCCAAGAAGGAGAAGGCAAAAGCTGAAAAGGCTGCAAGGATGCCAACTACTGAAGAAGCATCTCAGTATCTCCTGAAGAGCAAGCAAGATTAGCTTGGCTACCTGATTGCATCCACTCTAAGGATTGAGAACGGACTGTCCACCCTGACTCGAAACCAGGAGAGCTTGGAAAGAATCATGGAGCAGAAGTTCTATGACATGGATGTGAAGGTAACTGAGATCCAGTCTGTTGTGGAGCAGCTACAGGATGACATGCAGGAGAGGAAGGGAAGAACAACCATTGATGCATTTGCTAGAGTGCCTCGAGCTCAGAGATCAACTGCAGTACCAGTACCAGACACTAGAGCCACTTCATCTGCACCAGCTACAGCTTCAGTGCCACCAGCTCCAGCACCTACCCCAACAACTCCATCTACTTCGACTGAAGCCTTCGTTCTTGGAGTTATCCGGACACCACTTGAAGACTAAGCCTGAGAGACGACATAGTACTATGCATTTTCTAGGAACTTTTTGGTAACTTGTTGCCAAAGGGGGAGAAACATGTATAGATCATAGGCTTCGACAGAGAGCGTTGCTTTTTATTCTCTCTTGCTTTGGTGGTTGAACTTTGTTTGTTTTTGATTGCTTGAGATACTATGCTAAGACATTGATGATCATGTGGTTGATCATAAGCTACACTTATGCTTGTTAGATGATATTATCTTACTTATCCTTATATGATCATTCACTTTGCTTGGTGATGAGTGCATGTATTCAATCTTTATTATTTTGAGCGCTCCACCAAGATGTATGTGACATGGAAGAGTAACCCATGATCCTAACTCATTGTGCATTTGCAGTCCAAAGCAAATCTTAAGATATGCACAAATTTAGGGGGAGCTCTTACTTTTCACATACTTCTCAAAGCGACAATATCTTTCACTCTTATTATCATTTGTCGAAGCTTTGACCTATATGTTGTCATCAATTACCAAAAAGGGGGAGATTGAAAGTGCAACTATCCCTGGGTGGTTTTGGTAATTCCTAACAACATATAGCTCATTGAGCTAACATTATTCCAAGATTAATATTTCAGGAAAAGCTCAATGAATGGCATGGCATGGATGAGGAAAGTGGATCCCTCAAAATTCTAAGGACAAAAAGTTTGGCTCAAGCTTGAAGCTCAAGACTCTACATTTTATATTTTAGTGATCCAAGATCACATTGAGTCTATAGGAAAAGCCAATACTATCAAGGAGGGATGAGGTGTTGCTTAATGGCTTGCTTGCTCAAAATGCTTAGTGATATGCTCCAAAATCCTCAACTACCTTCCCACATCCACATATGACCTAAACCAAAAGTCAAACTCGGCCCCATCGATTCTTTCTATCCGGCGCCACCGAGTTTCAAATGTCATAGCCACTGCCACAAACCCTAGGCAAATCGGTCTCACCGATAGGGATCTCGGTCTCACCGAGATGGGATTGTAATCTCTCTGTTTCCCTTCATAACGTTTCGGTCTTACCGAGATGAGAGATTGGTCCCACCGAGATTGCAATGTAAACTCTCTGTTTCCCTTTTGTAACATTTCGGTCTCACCGAGATGAGCGAATCGGTCCCACCGAGTTTACCTGACCAACTCTCTGGTTAGATTATTACCAAAATCGGTCTCACCGAGTTTGTGTAATCGGTCACACCGAGATTACGTTATGCCCTAACCCTAACCATATCGGTCCTACCGAGTTGCATCTCAGTTCCACCGAAAATCCTAACAGTCACTAGGTTTGCTGAATTGGTCCGCCCGAGTTTAACCATTCGGTCCCACCGAGTTTGGCAAATTGTGTGTAATGGTTAGATTTTGTGTGGAGGCTATATATACCCCTCCACTCACTCTTCATTCGTGGAGAGAGCCATCAGAACATACCTACACTTCCAATACACATTTTCTGAGAGAGAACCACCTACACTTGTGTTGAGGTCAAGATATTCCATTCCAACCATATGAATCTTGATCTCTAGCCTTCCCCAAGTTGCTTTCCACTCAAATCTTCTTTCCACCAAATCCTAATCCTGTGAGAGAGAGTTGAGTGTTGGGGAGACTATCATTTGAAGCACAAGAGCAAGGAGTTCATCATCAACACACCATTTGTTACTTCTTGGAGAGTGGTGTCTCCTAGATTGGCTAGGTGTCACTTGGGAGCCTCCGACAAGATTGTGGAGTTGAACCAAGGAGTTTGTAAGGGCAAGGAGATCGCCTACTTCGTGAAGATCTACCGCTAGTGAGGCAAGTCCTTCGTGGGCGACATCCGTGATGGAATAGACAAGGTTGCTTCTTCGTGGACCCTTCGTGGGTGGAGCCCTCCGTGGACTTGCGCAACCGTTACCCTCCGTGGGTTGAAGTCTCCATCAACGTGGATGTACGATAGCACCACCTATCGGAACCACGACAAAAACATCCGTGTCTCCAATTGCGTTTGAATCCTCCAAACTCTTCCATTTACATTCTTGCAAGTTGCATGCTTTACTTTCCGCTGCTCATATACTCTTTTGCATGCTTGCTTGAATTGTGTGGAGATTGCTTGACTTGTGCTAAGATAGCTAAAATCTGCCAAGAACAAAAATTGGGAAAAGGCTATATTTTTATTTGGTCAAGTAGTCTAATCACCCCCCCTCTAGACATACTTTCGATCCTACAGAATACTACTTGGGGCGCACCCCTATAGGACCGGCCGGCCTCCCCCTTGATCCTTTATATACGGGGGCAGGGGCACCCTAGAACACACAAGTTGATTGTTTAGCAGTGTGCGGTGCCTCCCTCCACAGATTTCCACCTCGGTCATATTGTTGTAGTGCTTAGGCAAAGCCCTGCGTTGGTAACTTCATCATCACCGTCATCACGCCGTCATGCTGACAAAACTCTCCCTCGACCTCAACTGGATCTAGAGTTCGTGGGACATCACCAAGCTGAACGTGTGCAGATCGCGGAGGTGACGTACCTTCGGTGTTAGGATCGGTCGGATCATGAAGCGTACGACTACATCAACCCCGTTGTCATAACGCTTCCGCTTTCAGTCTACGAGGGTACGTGGACAACACTCTCCCCTCTCGTTGCTATGCATCACCTAGATAGATCTTGCATGTGCGTAGGATTTTTTTTTGAAATTACTGCGTTCCCCAACAGTGGCATCCGAGCCAGGTCTATGCGTAGATGTTATATGCACGAGTAGAACACAAAGGAGTTGTGGGCGTGGGTATATACATATTGCTTGCCATCACTAGTTGATTCTTGATTCAGCGGTATTGTTGGATGAAGCGGCTCAGACCGACATTATGCGTACGCTTACGTGAGTCTGGTTCTACCGACGTGCTTCGCACACAGGTGGCTAGTGGGTGTCTGTTTCTCCAACTTTAGTTGAATCACTTTCAATGAACAGGGTTCTTTCTGAAGATCAAAAAGCAATCACTATACTACATTGTGGTTTTGATGCATAGGTAAGAACGGTTCTTGCTAGAAGCCCATAGCGGCCACGTAAAACTTGCAACAACAAAGTAGAGGACGTCTAACTTGTTTTTGCAGGGCATGTTGTGATGTGATATGGTCAAGACGTGATTATATAAATTGTTGTATGAGATGATCATGTTTTGTAACACAATTATCGGCAACGGGCAGGAGCTATATGGTTTTTGCTTTGTTGTATGAAATGCAATTGCCATGTAATTACTTTACTTTATCACTAAGCGTTAGCGATAGTCATAGAAGAAATAGTGGAGACGACAACGATGCTTCGATGGAGATCAAGGTGTCAAGCCGGTGACGATGGTGATCATGATGCTACTTTGGAGATGGAGATCAAAGGCACAAGATGATGATGGCCATATCATATCACTTATATTTGATTGCATGTGATGTTTATCTTTTATGCATCTTATTTTGCTTAGTTTGACGGTAGCATTATAAGATGATCTCTCACTAAATTTCAAGGTACAAGTGTTCTCCCTGAGTATGCACCGTTGCTACAGTTCGTCGTGCCGAGACACCATGTGATGATCGGGTGTGATAAGCTCTACGTTCACTTACAATGGGTGCAAGCCAGTTTTGCACACGCAGAATACTCGGGTCAAACTTGACGAGCCTAGCATATGCATATATGGCCTCGGAACACTGAGACTGAAAGGTTGAGGGTGAATCATATAGTAGATATGATCAACATTGTGATGTTCACCATTGAAAACTACTCCATCTCACGTGATGATCGGACATGGTTTAGTTGATATGGATCACGTGATCACTTAGATGATTAGAGGGATGTCTATCTAAGTGTAAGTTCTTAAGTAATATGATTAATTGAACTTTAATTTATCATGAACTTAGTACCTGATAGTATTTTGCATATCTATGTTGTAGATCAATAGCTTGCGTATAGCTCCCTGTTTTATTTTTTGATATGTTCCTAGAGAAAAATAAGTTGAAAGATGATAGTAGCAATGATGCGGACTAGGTCCATGATCTGAGGATTATCCTCATTGCTGCACAGAAGAATTATGTCCTTGATGCACCGCTAGGTGACGGGCCTATTGTAGGAGCATATGCAGATGCTATGAACGTTTGGCAAAGCTCGGTATGATGACTACTTGATAGTTTAGTTCACCATGCTTTACGGCTTAGAACCGGGACTTCAAAACATTTTGAACACCACGGAACATATAAGATGTTCCAAGAGCTGAAATTTGTATTTCAGACTCATGCCCGAGTTGAGAGGTATGAGACCTCTGACAAATACTTTGCCTACAAGATGGAGGAGAATAGCTTAACCAGTGAGCATGTGCTCAAAATGTCTAAGCACTACAATCGCTTGAATCAAGTGGGAGTTAATATTCCAGATAAGATAGTGATTGACAGAGTTCTCTAGTCACTATCACCAAGTTACTAGATCTTCGTGATGAACTATAATATGCAAGGGATGACGAAAATGATTCCCCGAGCTCTTCGCGATGCTGAAATGGGCGAAGGTAGAAATCAAGAAAAGCATCAAGTGTTGATGGTTGACAAGACCACTAGTTTCAAGTAAAAGGGCAAGGGAAAGAAAGGGAACTTCAAGAAGAATGGCAAGCAAGTTGCCACTCCCATGAAGAAGCCCAAAGCTAGACCCAAGCCTGAAACTGAATGCTTCTACTAGAAAGGAAATGGTCACTGGAAGCGGAACTACCCCAAAAACTTGGCGGATAAGAAGGATGGCAAAGTGAACAAAGGTATATTTGATATACAGATTATTGATTTGTACTTTACTAATGTTCATCGTAACCCCTAGGTATTTGATACTGATTCAGTTGCTAAGATTAGTAACTCGAAACAGGAGTTACAAAATGAACATAGACTAGTTGAGGGCAAACTAATGATGTTTGTTGGAAGAGATTCCAAGGTTGATAAGATCACCATCGCATACTCCCTCTACCTTTGGGATTAGTGTTGAACCTAAATAAATGTTATTTGGTGTTTGCGTTGAGCATAATATGATTGGATCATGTTTATTGCAATACGGTTATTCATTTAAGTCAAAGAATAATTGTTGTTTTGTTTACATGAATAAAACCTTCTATGGTCATACACTTAAAATAAATGGTTTATTGAATCTCGATCATAGTGATACACATATTCATAATATTGAAGCCAAAAGATGCAAAGTTAATAATGATAGTGCAACTTATTTGTGGCACTGCCGTTTAGGTCATATTGGTGAAAAGCGCATGAAGAAACTCCATGCTGATGGGCTTTTGGAACCACTTGATTATGAATCACTTGATACTTGCGAACCATGCCTCATGGGCAAGATGACTAAGACTCCGTTCTCCGGAACAATGGAGCGAGCCACTGACTTATTGGAAATAATACATACCGATGTATATGGTCCGATGAATGTTGAGGCTCATGGAGGGTATCGTTATTTTCTGACCTTCACAGATGATTTGAGCAGATATGGGTATATCTACTTAACGAAACATAAGTCTGAAACATTTGAAAAGTTCAAATAATTTCAGAGTGAAGTGGAAAATCATCGTAACAAGAAAATAAAGTTTCTATGATCTGATCGCAGAGGCAAATATTTGAGTTACAAGTTTGGTCTTCATTTGAAACAATGTGGAATGGTTCGCAACTCACGCCACCTGGAACACCACAACATAAAGGTGTGTCCGAACGTCATAACCGTACTTTATTATATATGGTGCGATCTATGATGTCTCTTACCGATTTATCACTATCGTTTTGGGGTTATGCATTAGAGACAACTACATTCACGTTAAATAGGGCACCATCTAAATCCGTTGAGACGACACCATATGAACTATGGTTTAGCAAGAAACCTAAGCTGTCATTTCTTAAAGTTTGGGGCTATGATGCTTATGTGAAAAAGTTTCAAATTGATAAGCTCGAACCCAAATCAAAGAAATGCGTCTTCATAAGATACCCAAAGGAAACTATTGGGTACACCTTCTATCACAGATCTGAAGGCAAGATATTCGTTGCTAAGAATGGATCCTTTCTAGAGAAGAAGTTTCTCTCAAAAGAAGTGAGTGGGAGGAATGTAGAACTTGATGAGGTAATTGTACCTTCTCCTGAATTGGAAAGTAGTTCATCACAGAAATCAGTTCTAGTGATTCCTACACCAATTAGTGAGGAAGCTAATAATGATGATCATGAAACTTCAGATCAAGTTACTACCGAACCTCATAGGTCAACCAGAGTATGGTCCACACTAGAGTGGTACGGTAATACTTTCTGGAAGTCATGTTACTAGACCATGACGAACCTATGAACTATGAGGAAGCGATGATGAGCCCAGATTCCGCAAAATGGCCCGAGGCCATGAAATCTGAGATGGGATCCATGTATGAGAAAAAAGTATGGACTTTGATTGACTTTCCCGATGATCGGTGAGCTATTGAGAATAAATGGATCTTCAAGAGGAATACGGACGCTGATAGTAGTGTTACAATCTACAAAGCTCGAATTTTCGCAAGAAAAGGTTTTCGACAAGTTCAAGGTGTTGACTATGATGAGATTTTCTCACTCATAGCGATGCTTAAGTTTGTCTGAATCATGTTAGCAATTGCCACATTTTATGAAATCTGGCAAATGGATGTCAAAACTGCATTCCTTAATGGATTTCTTAAAGGAGAGTTGTATATGATGCAACAAGAAGGTTTTGACAATCCTAAAGGTGCTAACAAAGTGTGCAAGCTCCAACAATCCATCTATGGACTGGTGCAACCATCTTGGAGTTGGAATATATGCTTTGATGAGTTGATCAAAGCATATAGTTTTATACAGACTTGCAGTGAAGCTTATATTTACAAGAAAGTGAATGGGAGCACTACAACATTTCTGATAAGTATATGTGAATGACATATTGTTAATCGGAAATAATGTACAATTTTCTGGAAATCATAAAGGAGTGTTTGAAAGGAGTTTTTCAAAGAAAGACCTTGGTGAAGCTGCTTACATATTGATCATCAAGATCTATAGAGATAGAACACGACGCTTGATAATTTTTTCAATGAGTGTACCTTGACAAGTTTTTGAAGTAGTTCAAAATGGAATAGTCAAAGAAGGAGTTCTTGCCTGTGTTGCAAGGTGTGATGTTGAGTAAAGACTCAAAGTCCGACCACGGCAGAAAATAGAAAGAGAATGAAAAATCATCCCCTATGCCTCATTCATAGGTTCTATAAAGTATGCTATGATGTGTACCAGACCTATTTTATACCTTAGCATGATTTTGGCAAGGGAGTACAATAGTGATCTAGGAGTAGATCACTGGATAGCGGTCAAAATTATCCTCAGAGGACTAAGGAAATATTTCTCGGTTATAGAGGTGATAAAAGAGTTCGTCGTAAAGAGTTATGTTGATGCAAGCTTTTTACACCGATCTAGATGTCTCTAAGTCTCGATCTAGCTACATATTGAAAGTGGGAGCAATTAGCTAGGGTAGCTCCATGCACAGTATTGTAGACACAGAAATTTGCGAAATACATACAGATCTGAATGTTGCAGATCCGTAGACTAAACTTCTCTCACAAGGAAAAATGTGATCACTCTTTGGGTGTTAATCACAAAGTGATGTGAACTAGATTATTGACTGTAGTAAACCCTTTGGGTATTAGTCACATGAAGATGTGAACTAATCACAAAAAGATGTGAACTATTGGTGTGAAATCACATGACGATGTGAACTAAATTATTGACTCTAGTGCAACTAGGAGACTAAAGGAAATATGCCCTAGAGGCAATAATAAAGTTGTTATTTATATTTCCTTATATCATGATAAATGTTTATTAGTCATGCTAGAATTGTATTAACCATAAACTTAGTACATGTGCGAATACATAGACAAACAGAGTGTCCCTATTATGCCTCTACTTGACTAGCTCGTTAATCAAAGATGGTTAAGTTTCCTAGCCATGGACATGTGTTGTCATTTGATGAACGGGATCACATCATTAGAGAATGATGTGATGGACAAGACCCATCCGTTAGCTTAGCACTATGATAGTTTAGTTTATTGCTATTGCTTTCTTCATGACTTATACATGTTCCTATGAATATGAGATTATGCAACTCCCGAATACCGCAGGAACACTTAGTATCCTATCAAACATCACAACATAACCAGGTGATTATAGAGATGCTCTACAGGTGTCTCCAATGGTGTTTGTTGAGTTGGCATAGATCAAGATTAGGATTTGTCACTCTGATTGTCGGAGAGGTATCTTCGGGCCCTCTCAGTAACGCACATCACTATAAGACTTGCGAGCAATGTGACTAATGAGTTAGTCACGGGATGATGCATTACGGAACGAGTAAAGAGACTTGCCGGTAACAAGATTGAACTAGGTATTGAGATACCGACGATCGAATCTCGGGCAAGTAACATACCGATGACAAAGGGAACAATGTATGTTGTTATGCGGTTTGACCGATAAAGATCTTTGTAGAATATGTAGGAACCAATATGAGCATCCAGGTTTTGCTATTGGTTATTGATCGAAAGTGAGTCTCGGTCATGTCTACACAGTTCTCGTACCCGTAGGGTCCGCACGCTTAACGTTCGATGACGATTTATATTATTAGTTTATGTGTTTTGATGTACCGAAGGTAGTTCGGAGTCCCGGATGTGATCACGTACATGACGAGGAGTCTCGAAATGGTCAATACATAAAGATTGATATATTGGACGACTATATTTGGACACCGGAAATGTTTCCTAGAAGTTTCGGATAAAACCGGAGTGCCGAAGGGTTACCGAAACCCCCCCGGGGGAACTAATGGGACTCATGGGCCTTAGTGGGGAGAAATAAGGGAGGCTAGGGCAGGCCACGCGCCCACTCCCCATTGGGTCCGAATTGGACTAGGGAAGGGGGGGGGGCGCCCCCTTTCCTTCTTCCTCTCTCCCTCTCCTTCCTTCCCCCTCTGTTCCTTGTTGGAAACCTAATAGGAATAGGATTCCTATTCCTAGTAGGAATCCTACTTGGGGGGCGCTCCTATAGGGCCGGCCGGCCTCCCCCTTGCTCCTTTATATACGGGGGCAAGGGGCACCCTAGAACACACAAGTTGATTGTTTAGCCGTGTGCGGTGCCCTACTCCACATATTTCCACCTCGGTCATATCGTTGTAGTGCTTAGGCGAAGCCCTGCGTCGGTAACTTCATCATCACCGTCATCACGCCATCGTGCTGACGAAACTCTCCCTCGACCTCAGCTGGATCTAGAGGTCGTGGGACGTCACCGAGCTAAACATGTGCAGATCGCGGAGGTGTCGTACCTTCGGTGCTAGGATCGGTCGGATCGTGAAGACGTACGATTACATCAACCGCATTGTCATAACGCTTCCGCTTTCGGTCTATAAGGGTACATGGACAACACTCTTCCCTCTCATTGCTATGCATCACCTAGATAGATCTTGCGTGTGCGTAGGATTTTTTTTTGAAATTACTGCGTTCCCCAACATAGGAGGATTAGGCACATGAACTCCTTCAATAGGTTGAGTGAAGCTTAATGAGCCGCATGACCCATGGAGCATAGAACTTGAGGCCAAATAGATCAATGCCAGAAGCAGCCAACTAATGGATGAAGAAGTCTTGAGTGTGGAACCTGATGCCATTGATGATGTAGAAGACCAATGTCTTCATGGTGCCTTCAAGCTTGGCGTCAGGAGAATGCCCTTTGATAGGCCACAAAGTACGCCTCAGAATGTGATATATGGTGCGGGGCAGGTACTCAAGGTCCTTGACATAGAACTCCTTTGGGTATTCAGCATCAATTGGCAAAGGCTTCATCAAGCTGAGCATTTGCTCATATTGGGCTCAGGCTTCTGGAAGACACTCTGCAGTTCTTGCACATGGCGCTGACAAGCTGGCTCATACAGATCACCAGGCATGGGTAGGGGAGTGAGCTCGATGATTTCTTGAGCTTTAGCTTCATGATGGACATCCCCTGACATCCACTCAAGGACCCATGTCTTCGGATCCCTGTTGTAGCATGATATGTGTAGAGTGGCATAGAATTGTAGAAGAAGCTCTTCATTTCAGTGCTCCTTGTCGACGACAAATGGGAGCATACCAAATTCACAGAAGTAGTAAAGGGCTTCTTCAAGGCATGGCAGCCCAGCAATGGCATCAGAGTCAAGACGCTTGTGGAAAAAAATCATGTCTTGATTGTAGAGAATGCTTGAATAGTAGCTCCTTTGCTGGTGGCTCCAGAACCTGTCATATGAGATCTTTGGCTTCTTGTAAGGGTTCTTGGCCATGTCAAAGAAAGTATTGTGCTCTCTGAAGCTAAGCACACGGAATGAGCCTTGTGTAGTGACAACACTTGGAAGCCTTGGTAGCCTAGGCTTTGGCTTCTGTGTCTGAGGCCTTTGCTCCACATGATAGTCATATTGGGGTCCAGGAGCAGTGGGTGGTGTCAAGATTGGCCACCGGACAGTAACAAGCTCACCATGATATAACACGCGTTCCATGGTGTGACGCACAGGGGGAGGAACAACCACATCCGAGGTGGATGGCTGTGCATTGTCTTCCGTGGCATTATTGACTTCGGGCTGCACATTATCTTCATCCATGACAACGTCATTGGCTTCATCAATGGTGGTGGTGGTGGCAGCCGCGTTTGCCTCAAGTTCAGTGGCTTCAGGGATTTGGGGGTCTGGCACAATCACTTCTTCTTGAACAACTGGATCAACGGTAGGGGTTATAACTTCACGATCTTCTTCCTTGTCATCGGCTGATGCAGCCGGAATATCTTCAGCCTCTTTGGCTTTAGATTCATGAGCAGTTACTGAAGGGATGGCTTGAGGAAACACTTGATGTGCAACTGAGCTTGCCCTAGCTTGAGTCAATCGAGCTCTACTTTTGCTATAAAATGTTCCTGGCAGATTGTTAACATGTTTTGCAATTTTGCCAAGCTTGTTGTTGTTGATCCGTGCATGCTATGTTGTTGTTCTTGCCATGTCTAGCTTCTATGCCATGTCTACTTGCTGGGTGTATGCTTGGTTTATCATGCCATGCTTTCTAGTGAGTGCATCGAGCTCGTAAACATGCCTACTTGTTGTCTATTTTGCATGCTCCAGTTTTTCACTAAGTCTGAATCTGTTATGTTTTTGCTATGTTCACATGCTTACAATTGTATTTTCTGATCCCTTTTGGCTTATGGTCACTAAGGGACTTTTGTTGTATGCTTTGAGTATCTTCATGCCATGCCTTGCTTTGCCATGATATGTTCCTGTAGCATGTTGTTTTCGTTCTCTAAACATTGCTTCCTGATGTTAAATTCCAGACTTGTTGTTATTTTCACTAAGTCTGTAACCTGTTATCTTTTGCACTTTTGCCATGCTTGTTTGAACCTGTTAATGAGTGATTTAGCCATAGCTCAGTGTTCATCTTTTGTCAAGCATCTTGAGTGGATCCCTTCCATGTATTTTTTTGCTATGTTAGAGTGCTCTAGCTTGTTGTTCTTGATGCATTTAGAAGGCTTCGTGTTGTTTATCGCAGACCGGTGCCATATTTGTTTTGCTTGCCATTTCCAAACCATGCATCCGATTCCGGTGATCTTTATATCGATTTTGACCGAAATCAACTCCTCTTTCCAGTGGCACTCTTGGATTTCCATGTTGAGGCCAGGTTCAATCTTTCCTTTCCAAATCATGCATATGCATCACATATCGCATCCCGCATATCATACCATGTTTGCATCATGTTGCTTGAGCATTGCACGTGGTTGATTGTGTTCCCTTTTGCTTGTTGTTCTTGCTTGGGTAGAGCCGGGAGACGAGTACGTGATCGAGGAGCCCGTTGAGTACGCTTACGAGGATCAAGTCAACTCTGAGAACTTTGCAGGCAAGATGACCATACCCTCGAAATCACTTCTATCTTTGCTTGCTAGATGCTCGCTCTTTTGCTATGCCTATGCTACGATACCTACCACTTTCTTATCATGCCTCCCATATTGCCATGTCAAACCTCTAGCCCACCTTGTCCTAGCAAACCATTGTTTGGCTATGTTACCGCTTTGCTCAGCCCCTCTTATAGCGTTGTTAGTTGCAGGTGAAGATTGGAGCTTGTTCCATGTTTGGAACATGGTTATTTTGTTGGGATATCACAATATCTCTTATTTAATTAATGCATTTATATACTTGGTAAAGGTTGGAAGGCTCGGCCTTATGCCTGGTGTTTTGTTCCACTCTTGCCGCCCTAGTTTCCGTCATATCGGTGTTATGTTCCCGGATTTTGCGTTCCTTACATGGTTGGGTTATAATGGGAACCCATTGATAGTTCGCTTTGAATAAAACTCCTCCAGCAACGCCCAACCTTGGTTTTACCATTTGCCTCACCACCACCTACTTTTCCCTTGGGAGTCACGCTCTCGAGGGTCATCTTATTTTAACCCCCCCCCCCGGGCCAGTGCTCCTCTGAGTGTTGGTCTGAACCGAGTAGACTGCGGGGCCACCTCAGGGCAACTTGAGGGTTGGTTTTACTTGTAGGATGTCTCATCTGAGTGTGCCCTGAGAACGAGATATGTGCAGCTCCTATCAGGATTTGTCGGCACATTCGGGCGGCTTTGCTGGTCTTGTTTTACCATTGTCGAAATGTCTTGTAACCGGGATGCCGAGTCTGATCGGATTGTCTTGGGAGAAGGAATATCCTTCGTTGACCATGAGAGCTTGTGATGGGCTAAGTTGGGACACCCCTGCAGGGATTGAACTATCAAAAGCCGTGCCTGCGGTTATGGGCAGATGGGAATTTGTTAATGTCCGGTTGTATAAAACTTGACACCTTAACTTAATCAAAATGCATCAACCGCGTATGTAACCGTGATGGTCTCTTCTCGGCGGGGTCCGGGAAGTGAACACGGTGTTGGAGTTATGCTTGACATAGGTTGTTCTAGGATCACTTCTTGATCATAGTTCATCAATCGTGCTTTGCCTTCTCTTCTCGCTCTCATTTGCGTATGTTTAGCCACCATATATGCTAGTCGCTTGCTGTAGCTCCACCTCATACCTTTTACCCTTCCTATAAGCTTAAATAGTCTTGATCGTGAGGGTGTGAGATTGCTGAGTCCCCGTGACTCACAGATACTTCCAAAACCAGTTTGTAGGTGTCGATGAAACCGTGCAGGTGACGCAACCGAGCTCAAGGAGGAGCTCGATGAAGATCTTGTCCATTGTGTTGTTTCGTTTCAGTCGATCAGTAGTGGAGCCCAGTTGGGACGATCGGGGATCTGTGTAGCATTTGGGGTAGTCTTCTTTTAATTTAGGTTCCGTAGTCAGACCTTGTGTGTATCTGGATGAATGTAATGCTTTATTCATGTATTGTGTGAAGTGGCGATTGTAAGCCAACTATGTATCTTTTTCCCTTATGTACTACATGGGTTGTGTGAAGATTACCTCACTTGCGACATTGCTTACAATGCGGTTATGCCTCTAAGTCATGCTTCGACACGTGGGAGATATAGCCGCATCGTGGGCGTTACAGATAAGTTTTGTTTGGCTATGTTATTTTGATAAGACATAATTGCTTGGTTAGCATGCTTGAAGTATTACTATTTTATGTCAATACTAAACTTTTATCTTGGATCTTTTGAATCTGAACATTCATGCCACAATAAAGAGAATTACATTGAAAATTATGTTAGGGAGCATTCCACATCAAAAATTCCATTTTTATCATTTACCTACTCAAGGACGAGCAGGAATTAAGCTTGGGGATGCTTGATACGTCTCGAATGTATCTATAATTTTTTATTGTTCCATGCTATTATATTATCTGTTTTGGATGTTTAATGGGCTTTAATATACCTTTTTATATTATTTTTGGGACTAACCTATTAATCGAAAGCCTAGTGCAAATTGCTATTTTTTTTTGCCTATTTCAGTGTTTCACAGAAAAGGAATATCAAACGAAATGAAACCTTCGCGAGGATCGTTTTTGGAACAAACGCAATCCAGGAGACTTGGAGCGGACGTCAAGGAAGCAGCGAGGAAGCCACGAGGCAGGAGGGCACGCCCCCCACCCTCGTGGGCCCCTCACAGCTCCACTAGCCTACTTCTATCGCCTATATATATACTCTTATACACTGAAACCTTCGGGGAGAGCCACGAAACACCTTTTCCACCACCGCAACCATCTGTAGCTATGAGATCCCATCTTGGGGCCATTTCCAGCGATCTGCCGGAGGGGGATTTGATCACGGAGGGCTTCTACATCAACACCATAGCCTCTCCGATGATGTGTGAGTAGTTTACCACAGACCTTTGGGTCCATAGTTATTAGCTAGATGGCTTCTTCTCTCTCTTTGGATCTCAATACAAAGTTCTCCTCGATCTCCTTGGAGACCTATTCAATGTAACTCTTTTGCGGCGTGTTTGCCGAGATCCGATGAATTATGGGTTTATGAACTTGATTATCTATGAATATTATTTGAATCTTCTCCGAATTCTTATATGCATGATTTGATATCTTTGCAAGTCTCTTCGAATTATCGGTTTAGTTTGGACTACTAGATTGATCTTTCTTGCAATGTGAGAAGTGCTTAGCTTTGGGTTCAATGTTGCGGTGCTCGATCCCAATGACAGAAAGGGAAACGACACGTATTGTATTGTTGCCATCGAGGATAAAAAGATGGGGTTTATATCATATTGCTTGAGTTTATCCCTCTACATCATGTCATCTTGCCTAATGGGTTGCTCCGTTCTTATGAACTTAATACTCTAGATGCATGCTAGATAGCGGTCGATGTGTGGAGTAATAGTAGTAGACGGAGAATCATTTCGGTCTACTTGTCATGGACGTGATGCCTATATTCATGATCATTGCCTTAGATATCATCATAACTATGCGCTTTTCTATCAATTGCTCGGCAGTACTTTGTTCACCCACCGTAGTACATGCTATCTTGAGAGAAGCCACTAGTGAAACCTATGGCCCACTGGTCTACTTTACATCATATAAGTTTCCAATCTAAAATTCTAGTTTACTATTTATTTTGCAATTTTATTTTCCAATCTATACCACAAAAACACCAAAAATAGTTATCTTATTATCTTTATCAGATCTCACTTTTGCAAGTGGTCGTGAAGGGATTGGCAACCCCTTTATCGCATTGGTTGCAAGGTTCTTATTTGTTTGTGCAGGTACTAGGCGATTTGCGTGTAGTCTCCTACTGGATTGATACCTTGGTTCTCAAAAACTGAGGGAAATACTTATGCTACTTTGCTGCATCACCCTGTCCTCTTCAAGGGAAAACCAACACATGCTCAAGAGGTAGCACTTGGCCTCTCCACTTCTCATCTAGCAGTTCGTCGTGCGGTAAATAAGAACTCACTTTTTACCATTTATTTGATCCATTGAAC
The DNA here is from genome assembly GCF_003073215.2 of Triticum urartu. Taxonomy (NCBI): domain Eukaryota; kingdom Viridiplantae; phylum Streptophyta; class Magnoliopsida; order Poales; family Poaceae; genus Triticum; species Triticum urartu. Next base: position 256,325,630 of record NC_053022.1, on the reverse strand, counting down.
TGTCCACGTCTTCCAAAAGTTGTTTCTACACTTCCAAATCTAAATCTGTATGTTTCTGCATCTCATAACTTGCAAGTATGTTCACTTATGCATTACAACTAGTTAGATTCCTCACTTGTACTTATTCATGGATTCTTACAAATCTGGAACCAACTCACATCACTAAGTGAATGTCTTTGCACTATGAGGTCAATGTCTTCAAACTGATTTATCTTCAAAATCTTCTGAGAATGCATATGACCTCTTCCCCTTCCCACGCATCTCTAATGCTGTCACAGGTACATGTTCGTGGGAGAATCCCTTGGTTCTCGTAGTCTGCATTCATTTGCAGAGTTCCTACAACATCACATATAATCTCCAGAAGCCAGCTCTTGTCTGACAAGCATATTGAAGCCAAACATAGTTGTGAATCCCTTCATTCTGAATCCAATGGCTGGCAGAAAATCTGTGAAGAAGGGTGGAAGGCAGCACCGGGACAACACTGCTTCTGACCTGCCACTAGATCTCTATGAGCAATACAAGTCTGGCCCAGAGGAAACTTGTGGTGAACGCAAAACTCGAGTCCAATGGATTCGAAGATATTGGGCAGAGGAATGGTTTCGGTACCACTTTGTTACACCTGAGTATGTGAAGAAGAATGCTGTGAGGCCACCACTGGCTGATATTGTGTATAGGAAGCTGCACCCCAAGACGAAGGCTGAAGCCATTACAAAGGGCTTCTATCCTTGCATGGTCAGAGGACCTCAGCCTGAGAATGCCGACCCATCCAGTCTCCGATGGTGTCGTGAAGATGAATTGTTTGAACAAAATCTTCAGTTTGCAAGAGCTTCTGCAGTCCAGAATAAGAAGGACCTGGGGATTGACTTCAACCCTGGTCCGGTTGCTCCAAGGCAGATGGCAGTCGTGAAGCTGATCAGAATATCATTGGTCCCTTCAATAGCTTTGATGGGCTTCTCTCGCACATTGTTGCACAAAGGGCCACTGTTGAAGAAGAAGCTGGTGAAGAGGAACATGAGGGTGTTCTAGAACCCCCGAAGCCAAAGAAAAAGTCTAAGGCTTCAAAATCTTCTAATGCTCAAAAGGCTTCAAGAGTGAAGCCATTGCAATCTGCACCTCCTGAATCCAGTGTGCAGTCTGAGGACTTGTCCCGCGTCTCCAAGAAGCCCAAGAAGATTTCTGGGCATGACATCACTCCAGCAAGCATTCTTCGCAATGAAGAGAATGTTATAGATCTATCCAGTGATGAAGATCTTGCTGATGATGCTCTAGAAATGCTTATCAAGAGCAAGCAGGAGGCTGAAATCTTCAAAGATTTGCCTCTCTTTGATGTTGATATTCTCAACAACTTCATTGATGAGTGGTTTTAAGAAACCTCTCTCAACATTGACGATTTGCAGTTGCCAATTGACATTAGCGTCACATTCCAGGGTTGCATAGCCAAGGAGCTTGCCATCGCTCAAAAGATTGTTTAGGTGAAAAACAAGATAGACCATGAGAAGGCCCTGTTCAAGAAGCATATGGCCAAGCTCAGTGTCACTGAGGTGCAAAACTTCAAACAAACGATGATTGACCTCAAGGCTGAGTTCCAGGAGAAATGTGATGAAGCCAAAGGCTCTCGTGAGCGTCTGAAGTACTATGCCGAAAAATGCGTCCAGACTCACAATGAGGCTGTGAAGAGAAAGGCCCTTGGGCGTCCTAGCATTGACCCCCGAATGGCCGCCAAGAAGCCAAAGAAGCCTGCTGAAGCTAAACCCGAAGCCCCAAGACAGGAAAGAACAAGCATTATCTTCCCTGCCAGCATGACTGGCTCGAAGCCAAAGGTACCTTCAGCAGCTTCAGAGTAGAAGAAGACTAAGCTGGGTGAGGCTAAAGCCAAGAAGAGGAAGCATCATGACACTTCTAATGCTGCTCCATCAAGAAGAAGCTGAAGACAAAGTCTTCAAAGTCTTTTTGCAAAGAATGTGCTGCTCCCCAAGAACCATTGCTCGTTGAGCCTATTTCTATTGCATTGCCTGCTTCCACCAACCGTGAGCGTCGTCTCGTCGTGCATGAGTCTGCTAGCACAGAGGCTCATGAGTCTGAAGATATTCCAGTTGTTGATCCCATCACAGCTGAAGACATTGGTCATGAAGACAATGTTGAAGATGATGTAGTCCTTCCTTAGATCATGCCCAACCCGGTATCATCGCCTGCTCCTACGAGCAGTGAACAGATAAACATTGGCGGTCCCACGACGCCAATCGCACAAGATGAATTGTGGGAAGAGCAACACCCCAACTCCCCATTGCATGAAATTATTCCTCGCACTCCACCTGCTCATGTCACCACTCCAGTGCTTGAGACACCACAAGAGACTCCTGAAGACATGGAGAAGACCACTCCTTCACCAAAGGCGTTGCCATATTTCCGAAGGCTTCGCAGAGGCCCTAGGCCCTCGGTCTCCATGTCGAGCACTCTTGAAGAGGATGTGCACACCACAAGCTCCATAAATTCAAACAAAGACATGGATGGATAGAGCACCACAATATCTACAAAACATCCTTACCGATCATGCTCAAAAGAGGCACGGATCACTAGGAATCAACATGAACATATGGCATAAAAATAATGACAGGGCAGAGACTTAGAATATTTTTAAGTCCCTGAAATCAGCAACATTAAGTAAGCTACTTTGCATGCTTGTGCTAGTCACCACAAAGATCACAAAAATACATGGCATACATCCCTGTAAAGATGGCATGGCATACTTCAAAACACATGTATAGCTCAGGATCATAGCATGCACACATTAATCATGGCAAAAAATGACAAAAGTGCATTTGCTGAAACAGGTCTGAAACTATCATCACATAGCCCTCTTCCAACAACATTTCGGGCATCAAGATGAGCTCAAATGAAAATGATGCAATGAGATGAAATGATGTACTCATCGAGGCTAACATTTTGATATGCTACACACACGAATCGAAGCCATGGTGACGAAGTTATGATGCGATGAAAAATGCACAAAAATACTAGGACTTAGATGAAATTTAGACCTCTTCGAGAAAGTCAACCCGGGACGGAGACGTGCGGGACAGAGGGATCCAGATCTGGACGGAGACCGTGTTTGGATCGACCACCTGGTGGATCTGATCCCACCTTCCGGTGGATCCCGACGGGGCGGCCGGCGACGGGGCTCCTCCGGCGAGCTCGCCGGCGTCGGGAGGAGGCGGCCCGGTGTCGAGGACGGCGTGGGGCGGCGGTGGCCGGCGAGGAGCGCGCGGCTGCCGGAGCACCGGGCGGCGCGCCGGGCGGAGCAACAAGGCGGTGGCCGGAGCAGCTGCGCCGGTGATGGCGGAGATGGTGGCACCGGCGAACGAGGCGGCCGGCAGCGAGGAGTCATGGTGGCGCCGGCAAAACAGGCGGCCGAGGCACGGCGAAGGAGCAGCGGGCTCGGGCGGGAGGAGTCGCGGGTGAGCGGCGGTGGCGGTTGGGCCCCGCGGGCCCGATCCGGGCCGCGCGGGCCGGCGGCGGGGCTGAGGAGAGAGAGGGCGGCGGGAGGGGAGGTGTCGCGCTGTGATTCGCCGGGGAGGGCGGCGCGGACATGTCCGGTGGTGCAGGAGTTTTGTCTGGGCGCGAGGTAGAGGAAGGCTAGGGTTTGTACCGCGAATATTTCGGAGGGGATCACATATATATAGGTAGAGGGAGCTAGGAGAGTCCAAAAGAGGTGCGGTTTGCGGCCACGCGATCATGATCGAACGACCTAGATGATGGAAGAGGTTTAGGTGGGTTTTGGGCCACTTTGGAGGGGTGTTGGGCTGCAACACACACGAGGCCTTTTCGGTCCCTCGGTTAACCGTTGGAGTATCAAACGAAGTCCAAATGACACAAAACTTGACAGGCGGTCTACCGGTAGTAAACCAAGGCCGCTTGGCATGTCTCGGTCCAATCTGAGAACGTTTAACACCCGCACACGAAAAGAGGTAGAAAGGGACATGGGAGGACATAGGAGCGCCGGATTGCAAAATGGACAACGGGGAAAATGCTTGGATGCATGAGACGAACATGTATGCAAATGAAATGCACATGATGACATGATATGACATGCATGACACACAAGCAAAAGACAAGGCAACACAACGAATAATTGGAGGACACCTAGCACATCGGTCTCGGGGCGTTACATTATCCCTACAAAATCATATAGTTTGGCCATGCTTCATTTTGTCACACAAAATGCTCCCATCATGCATAACTCCGATGACAAGCCGAGCAATTGGTTCATACTTTTTAACGCGCTTCAGCCTTTTCAACCCTTACGCAATACATGAGCGCAAGCCATGGATATAGCACTATAGGTGGAATAGCATATGATAATGGGGGTTATGTGAGAAGACAAAAGAGGAGAAAGTCTCACATTGACGCGGCTAATTAACGGGCTATGGAGATGCCCATCAATTGATGTCAATGCAAGGAGTATGGATTGCCATGCAACGGATGCACTAGAGCTATAAGTGTATGGAAGCTCATCTAAAGAAACTAAGTGGGTGTGCATCCAACTTGCTTGCTCATGAAGACCTAAGGCATTTTGAGGAAGCCCATCATTGGAATATACAAGCCAAGTTCTATAATGAAAAATTCCCACTAGTATATGAAAATGACAAAATAAGAAACTCTCTATCATGAAGATGATGGTGCTATTTTGAAGCAAAAGTGTGGAAAAAGGATAGTAACATTGTACCTTCTCTCTTTTTCTCTCATTTTTTTGTTTGGGCTTCTTTGGCCTCTTTTTTTTATTTGGGCTTCTTTGGCCTCTTTTTTTATTTCATAGTCTCCATCCTTCTTTCCTCACATGGGACAATGCTCTAATAATGATGATCGTCACACTTTTATTTACTCATAACTCAATGTTACAACTCGATACTAGAACAAAAATATGACTCTATGTGAAATCCTCCGGTGGTGTACCGGGATATGCTATGAATCAAGAGTGACATGTATGAAAGAATTATGAAAGTGGTTTTGCCACAAATACGATGTCAACTACATGATCATGCAAAGCAATATGACAACGATGGAGCGTGTCATAATAAACGGAATGGTGGAAAGTTGCATGGCAATATATCTCGGAATGGCTATGGAAATGCCATAATAGGTAGGTATGGTGGCTGCTTTGAGGAAGATATAAGGAGGCTTATGTGTGATAGAGCATATCGTATCACGGGGTTTGGATGCACCGGCGAAGTTTGCACCAATTCTCAAGGTGAGAAAGGGCAATGCACGGTACCGTAGAGGATAGCAAATTGCGGAAAGGTAAGAGTGTGTATGATCCATGGACTCACATTAGTCATAAAGAACTCATATACTTATTGCGAAAGTTTATTAGCCCTCGAAGCAAAGTACTACTACGCGTGCCCCTAGAGGGATAGATTGGTAGGAAAAGACCATCGCTCGTCCCCGACTGCCCCTCATAAGGAAAGCACTCAAAGAACACCCCAAGCTTCAAATTTGTCACACAACGTTTACCATATGTGCATGCTACGGTGTCAGCGTTCTGGGAACGGGGGTCCCCAGACTTGCCTGCCTGCGGCCCGCGGCGTGGCTAGGTTGGCAGGTCTGTACGGCCCATCTTCATCGACAAGGCATTCAAGACCATCGCGAGGCGGACGACGCAAGACCTCCTCAGGAGCGGCCTTGCCAGGCAGGCTCATGAGGGGCGGAGAGATCAAGGCAAGGCAAACCTCGTGATGTCCTCATGACGTGATCCATGACGATCGAGACCAGGCGGGCGCTAGGCAGGCGCTAGCACGCGCAACATCCTTGTTTCCTCTTTGGTGCCAAGGGGGCAAGCGCAGGCGAGGAGTACCGAGGCATCAAGGAAATGTTTCCATATCGGTGCAACGAGACCAAGACCAGCAGGACGGCAAGATGGAGGTCACCATGGAGCCCAAGACGGCGTCATCACCAGAGCCTTTTGCAGGCGAAGCCCGCTTTTGTCAGGATAAGCTGTACTAGCTGTCCCCTTTCAAATTGGCCGTTGTTGGCTCCCTTCCCGCTCAATATTTGGGGAGAGGACCAGGGCCTATATAAGTAGAACTAGCCACCACAGTAGAGGGGACTGATCGAGGACGGATCATCAAGATCATCTCACCCACACAAGTTCGCCAAGCACAAGAGCACCTCAACCTCAGGAGGCTGTTCTTCCCCTTGTACTGTTCATCATTCGCCCAAGAGGCAATCCACCACCACCACACTAGAGTAGGGTATTACACCACAACGGTGGCCAGAACCAGTATAAATCTTGTGTCTTTCTGTGTTGCGAGTTTGTCGGGTTCAACCGCGAGATCTTAGCGAGCTAGGGCGTGGATCGATAGGGAGAAAAGCTTCACGCGCACCCCAGTGTTCGAACCTTGAGGGTTTTGCCGAAACCCGTGATCTGACATTTGGCGCTCCAGGTAGGGGTGCACCGAAGTTTCCTTTCGTCGCTCCGTGCCCCGTTGCTCCGTCGTCTCCATGGCAGACGCTCGCCGCGCTCGTGCTGAGAGCCGGGCTGCCCTCGCCGCCCACGTCGCTCAGATGGCTCCCGTCGGCGGGCCACCCCATCATTCCCTGTCGCCTGCCGTCAGCGCCGCCACCGGCCCGGCGGGGAACGAGCAGCAAGCATCCTCGCTGCACCCCTCTGTGCGGCGTGACGGCCGCACCGCCACTCCACGCTGACCGCGGCCGGTTCTTCTTCCCATGCACATCGCCCTCCCATGGACGCACGGGCCACGGTCCTCATGGCGCACGAGCTCCTGCGCTACCACCCGGTCGACGAACTCTATGAGGACTGGCTCGACCGCATCGCCGAGCTTGTCCGCGTCGCAGGGGGCTCCCCTGCGCCGTCCCTCTCTCCGCCTCGCCCTCCGCCAGCTACGGGCGACGTAGCTCACGGAGCGCCTCCATCACCTCTGCCCCAAGACGGCGCCCTGGCGCCAAGGCGCGCGGCTCCACGACACGACCCGCCATGTCCCGCGCCCGCGTGTGAAGAAGGAAGCTGTCAAGAAGTCTCTCGACCGCAAGCAAACGCTCCGCCGCTCCTCGCGCCACCGCGCCAGGACCAGCTGCGGCGGCAAGACCGCGCGCCACCTGTAGCGGAAGGGCACGGACCCCATCAAGACCAAGCTCTAGACCCAAGGCAATCCCCGGTGACCACAGCCGGCTGCCGCGCTTTCACCCTTGAGCTGCGTAGCGTCGCCTAGCCGGGCAAGTTCAAGCCGGATCTGCCTCCTCGCTACGACGGCACCCCCGACCCCGCGGAGTTCTTGCAGCCCTACGAGCTGAGCATCGAAGCGGCTAATGGCAACAAGAAAGTCATGGCGAACTGGTTTCCCATGGCTCTCAAGGAGGGCGCCCGCTCCTGGCTCCTGAACCTGCCTCCAGGCTCAATTTCCTCCTGGGACGAAATGTGCAACCGCTTCATCGCCAACTTCCAGGGCACTTGCGACCACCCCCCGGTCGCGGGCGACCTGCGCCGCATCAAGCAACAACCAGGAGAGACCCTGCAGAAGTACATTCTACGCTTCAATAGCGCACGGATCAAGATCCCCAAGGTGACCGATGAGGCCATCATCTCAGCATTCTCTGATGGCGTCAGTGACGTCAAGATGAAGGAGGAGCTCGCCATCCATGAAGAGATGTGCACAACCTTGGAGTTGTTCAACATCGCGACCAAGTGTGCTAGAGCTGAGGAGGGGCGCCTCTCCCTCCTCGAGCTCCCTGCTGCGGACCCGGAGGAAAAGAAAGCCAAGGCCAAGGACGTGAAGCGCAAGGGAGCAGCCGTGCTCGTAGCGGAACCAGACACCAAGCATGGCAGAGACCAACCAGAGTCATGCAAGAGCAGCCGTCCGTTCTGCGCCTTCCACAACCTGAATACCCACAACACCAACGACTATCAAGAGCTCAGAGCCATTCGCGAAGGACGCTTCGGTCGACGCCCCGAGCGCGGCGACCGGGGCTACGACCGAGGAGGAGAACGTGGTGGCGGATGCTGGGACAACCGTGGTCCGCGCTAGGAGTCACGCGACCGGCCTCACAGGACCGCTGGCAGGATCAGCCTCGCGAGGGTGCCTAGAGGGATCAGCCTCGTGAGTATCGTCCTCAAGGCAACGACGGACTCCCTCCGCTGCCGCCACCGCCAAGAAGGAATGACGAACACCATCAAGACGAGGGGGCTGGGGGCTTCTAGGAACCGCGTGCTATCGCCTGCATCTTGGGCGGAGCCCAGGCCCCAGCCTCACAGTGTATCTTCAAGCAGTTTGCTCGCGAAGTGAATGCAGTCCTCCCCAAGCTTGAAGCCACACGCCCACTCAGATGGTCCCAGTGCCCCATCATGTTCAACTCGGCAGATCACCTCAAGTGCGCAGCTACCGCTGGTGCCCTCCCGATGCTTTGCTCCCCAGTCATCAGCAATGTGCAAGTTACCAAGACCCTCATCGACGGCGGTGCAAGCCTCAATGTCCTATCCATTGACACGTTCGACAACCTCCATGTACCATATGACCAGCTTCAGCCTACCAAGCCTTTCTCAGGAGTGACCGACGGTTCCACCACACCGATAGGGTAGGTCCACCTCCCTGTCACCTTCGGAGAACGCAAGAACTACCGCACCGAGCTCATCGACTTTGACGTCGCGCACATCCGTCTGCCGTACAATGCCATCCTCGGGTATCCAGCCCTGGCCAAGTTCTTGGTGGCGACCCATCACGGCTACAATGTCCTCAAGATGCCGGGAAGCGGTGGGATCATCACGGTCCCATGTGAAGAAAGAGATGTGGTGTTCTCCCTCGAGCGTGCCTTCCAAGCTGCAGCAATCGACGACCCCGACAGCAAGGGCGAGGGCCCTCCTGAGGCCATCCCCAAGAAGAAGAAGCAGCCGCGACGTGCAGGACCTCAGGAGGGTGGCGTGACAGCCAGAGCCTCGTCAGGATCAGCACCCACTCCAGGGCGCCTCCATCCATCGCATAGGAAGGCGCGCACGGCGCCCTTCTCGAGCAGGGCTCGGGGGCTTTCTTTTGGAAGGCCTCAGACCTTGCCCACATCACGAGGGAGGCGCTTGGGCACCACTTGGAGGCGTGCTTCACGGCATGTTTCCCTCGGGAGGGCTGTTAGTGCTGTTGTAGGCCGGTGAGGCTCGCTCGGTTTAGTCCCACCTCGCTTACGGGAGGAGGCCATGACCAGCTTATAAGGGAGAGATTCCTTCCTCCTTTCAGTCCGGGCTTTTGGGATGGAGTGGGCTCTCCGCTGAATGTTGGCCATGTGCGCATAAACGTCGAGAATGTAAGTAGAGTGTGGGCTAGATCGAGTTGGACGCTAACATCTGGTATCAGAGCCAGCATCGCCATGCCTTCCTGAGGGGATTCTTAGGGGGATGGGGTGTTAGGGCTGCTATAGGCCGGTGAGGCTGGCTCGGTTTAGTCCCACCTCGCTTGCAGGAGGAGGCCATGACCAGCTTATAAGGGAGAGATTCCTTCCTCCTTTCAGTCCGGGCTTTTGGGATGGAGTGGGCTCTCCGCTAAATGTTGGCCCATGTGCACATAAACGTCCAGAACGTAAGTAGAGTGTGGGCTAGATCGAGTTGGACGCTAACAAGGGCACATGGCAAGGATCGCCCACCGTTCAGGAGTTCATCACCAAGACCACCCAGGAATTGCAAGACGCAAGGGCCATGCGCGGCGACCGCCGCTCAGGAGGCGCAGCTTCCCATCCAGGCGAGGATGCCGGGCTACGCGTCTGCATCGACATTCCAGGGCTCAACATGGCCGCTTCTCAGGAGCTTCTCTGGCCTTCGCGCGTTGGACGCTGCGAGGGCCCACCACACAGCTACGTTCGCATGCCCTTTGGCCTGCCGAGCGTGTCGTCTGCCTACCAGCGCAACTTGCGGCGCATCCTAGAGGCTCAGGAGGCCAGGCACCACGCCGTCCTGATGGATATGGAGACGGTCCTCAAGGAACCACCCGAGCCCCTAGAGCCTCCCAAGGCTCAGGGCCCCGACGGCTCGTGAGGAGCAACCCCTTTGTTGCACACCTTCAGCTGCCCCAACTCTCCTTCGTCAACATAACCAGGTGACATTTTCTAAGTTCATTTAGTTGGGAGCGCCCCTCGGGCTGCATCATTCCCAAGCCGCGTGGGTCCGTCCCTGTGGCATGTATCCCTTTTTATGTCTTTAGTTTACCTTGTTGGGAGTGCCCCTCGGGCTGCATCATCCCCAAGCCGCTCGGGCCTGACCCAGCGGCACGTATCTCCCATGCACTTGCTTAAGCCTGCTACTCTCATGTTTAATCTACCTATGATTACTACTTGCTCGATCACCACCCATCATGGGGACCGCGCTGACCGTCTTTCTTCAGGACCCTTCGCGTGAGTAAGTTGAGCACGGTGTCTGTGCTAGGGTCCGTCCCTGCAGCGTCGATAAATCCAACGGCTGAGCTCTGTCTGGCGGGCCGACCCCGTTTACGTCACCTCCTGGGGCCGTTGGTGCTTGGATTTCTCACGTGATAACCTCAGGAGATTCGTTCGGCGCAGGTTGTCTGACCACCACGCAGGACCAGCACAGCGAACAAGAACCAAGACCAGGCGCAACCCGCCTTGAGGTAGGGCCTCGTGAGTCTCGCGCTGGCTCAGAGTGCCCAGATACACCTCGTCTAGCCCTGCCGTGCAAGCCACATGTCAGGGCGGGGCTGTACACGCCCCGGGGCTCTCCGCAGAGGGAGCCCCCCTCCCACACACAAGTGGAAGCACCATGCTCCGCGCTGGCTGTCGACACTGCCGAGGAGCGGCTATGCTCGTGCACAAGCTAAAGCACTATGCTCCGCGTTGGTGATAAACAACTGAGGGCGGCTTCACAGTCGTATCAACCTCAGGGAGCCCCAGAGCTCAGCGTCCGGCCTCACCGCCACGCCTCCCCTCGGGAGAGCCGCGCGAGGGGGCTGGGCATGGGGGCTGTGCTCAGGTCACGCCCAAGTGTACGCCACCCAGCCAGGTCTCCCGGACCTGGTCGTCGCACGCCCCTCCCGAGCCAGGCCTCGGCGAGGGCAAAGGTATAGAGATTGTTTGCATGTCAAGGGGGACTCCTGAGCATCGCGACTCAGGAGCCTAACTGGTCACATAGCCCCTCACTCCTTGGTCCGTCCTGGTCTCCGGTCGGCCCAACGGTGGTTGAGGTATGTGCGGGGCCGGGCTCTGCCGATGTAGAACATTAACCTATCCGCGCGTACTCTCCTTGTAAGTTGTTTGCGCGTCAAGGGGGACTCCTGAGCATCGCGACTAAGGAGCCTAACTGGTCACGTAGCCCCTCACTCCTTGGTCCGTCCTGGTCTCCGGTCGGCCTAACGATGGTTGAGGTATGCGCGGGGCCGGGCTCTGACGACGCAGAACACAAAGCAAATAGGAAGAAAATCGCAAAATCTCGAAGCAAATATTACAAGACATACTGTCCTCAAAATATCAAATGAAAGTTTTAACGCCTCCACGAGGCCTGATGCGTATTGCAGGAATGAAACGGGAAAGCAGCCGCAGGTCACCCCTGGACACCTCCATCGCCTACAGAAGGTGCTCCTCCCTTGGTAGCGTCGCCTTCACCCACACCACCAGCCACAGGATCGGTGGCATCGCCGCTCGAGGGCGCGAGGACGAAGTCGCGAAACTTCTTCAGCAGGGCCTCCACCTGACCTTTCATGGCTGCGGCGGCGGCCGCACAATGTTCATCAGCTACATGCTCCAGCAGCTCGTCGAGATGAGCATTGGGGTCGCGAAGGGACTTGTCAAGACAGGCAGTTGCTGAGGCAGCATGGGGAAGCGGATACACCCACGTCCAATCAACTGCCACGCGTTAACCGAGGCCGCAGGCTTTTGGGGCCCGTGGCGCTCCGTGCTTGACCTTTGGCTTCGCCTCAAAGCCAAGACCGAGCGCACCTTGGGCCCGGGGGCTATTGTCGGTGTTCTGGGAACGGGGGTCCCTAGACTTGCCTGCCTGCGACCCGCGGCGTGGCTGGGCGGGCAGGTCTGTACGACCCATCTTCATCGACAAGGCATTCAAGACCCTCGTGAGGGGCCAAGCCTCGCGAGGTGGATGACGCAAGAGCTCCTCAGGAGCAGCCTCACCAGGAAGGCTCACGAGGGGCGGAGAGATCAAGGCAAGGCAAACCTCGCGAGGTCCTCGTGATGTGAGCCATGACGATCAAGACCAGGCGGGCGCTAGGCGGGTGCCAGCACGCGCAACGTCCTTGTTTCCTCTTTGGTGCCAAGGGGGCAACTGCAGGCGCGGAGTACCGAGGCATCAAGGAAAGGTTTCCATATCGATGCAATGAGACCAAGACCAGCAGGACGGCAAGACTGAGGTCACCATGGAGCCCAAGACGGCGTCATCACCAGAGCCTTTTGCAGGCGAAGACCGCTTTTTTCAGGATAAGCTGTACTAGTTGTCCCCTTTCAAATTGGCCATTGTTGGCTCCCTTCCCGCTCAATATTTGGGGAGAGGACCAGGGCCTATATAAGTAGAACTAGCCACCACAGTAGAGGGGACTGATCGAGGACGGATCATCAAGATCATCGCACCCACACAAGTTCGCCAAGCACAAGAGCACCTCAACCTTAGGAGGTTGTTCTTCCCCTTGTACTGTTCATCATCAGCCCAAGAGGCAATCCACCACTACCACACTGGAGTAGGGTATTACACCACAATGGTGGCCCGAACCAGTATAAATCTTGTGTCTTTATGTGTTGCGAGTTCGTCGGGTTCAACCGCGAGATCTTAGCGAGCTAGGGCGTGGATCGATAGGGAGACAACCTTCACGCGCACCCAGTGTTCGAACCTTGAGGGTTTTGCTGGAACCCGTGATCCGACATACGGGACTTGCCAACTTTAGCACAAGTATTTCTCAATTTCACAATTACCCAACTATCATGACTCTAACATTACCACCTTTATATCTCAAAACATCTATCAAGTATCATAGTATTCAATGCACTCTATATGAAAGTTTTTATCATACCCATCTTGAATGCCTATCATATTAGGACTAATTTTATAGCCAAAGCAAATTACCATGTTGTTCTAAAAGACTCTCAAAATAATATAAGTGAAGCATGAGAGATCAATAATTTCTACAAAATAAAACCACCACCGTGCTCTAAAAAATACTCCCTCTGTTTGGAATTACTTGTCACAGAAATGGATGTATCTAGACGTATTTTAGTTCTAGATACATCCATTTCTGAGACAAGTAATTCCGAACGGAGGGAGTATAAGTGAAGCACTAGAGCAAAATTATCTAGCTCAAAAGATATAAGTGAAGCACATAGAGTATTCTAATAAATTCCAATTCATGTGTGTCTCTCCCAAAAGGTGTACAACAAGGATGATTGTGGTAAACTAAAAATCAAAGACTCAAATCATACAATACGCTCCAAGCAAAACACATATCATGTGGTGAATAAAAATATAGCCTCAAGTAAAGTTACCGATAGACGAAGACGAAAGAGGGGATGCCTTTCGGGGCATCCCCAAGCTTAAGCTTTTGGTTGTCCTTGGATTTTACCTTGGGGTGCCTTGGGCATCCCCAAGCTTAGGCTCTTGCCTCTCCTTGTTCCAAAATCCATCAAATCTTTACCCAAAAACTTGAAAACTTCACAACACAAAACTCAACAGAAAATCTCATGAGCTCCGTTAGTATAAGAAAACAAAACACCACCTTAAGGTACTGCAATTAACTCATTATTTATTTATATTGGTGTTAAACCTACTGTATTCCAACTTCTCTATGGTTCTTACCCCCTGATACTAGCCATAGATTCATCAAAATAAGCAAACAACACACGAAAAACAGAATCTGCCAAAAAACAGAACAATCTGTAGCAATCTGTAGGTTTCAAATACTTATGTAACTCCAAAAATCCTGAGAAATTAGGAAGTCCTAAATAATTTGTATATTGATCTACTGAAGTTGGAATTGGTATTTTATCGCTCTCTGGTAAAAAATGAAAATTATTCTCGTGAGCGCATACTTTCTGTTTTTTCAGCAAGATCAAATAACAATCACCCAAGAAGATCCTAAAGGCTTTACTTGGCACAAACACTAATTGAAACATAAAAAACGCAATCATAACAAAGGATAGATGAATTATTTATTACCAAATAGGAACAAAAAGCAAGGAATAAAAATAAAATTGGGTTGCCTCCCAACAAGCGCTATCGTTTAATGCCCCTAGCTAGGCATAAAAACAAGAATAGATCTAGGTATTGTCATCTTTGGTATGCAATTCTTCAATTGAACACTTATAACCTTTAGGGGTTTCCTTCTTTTTATTAACGATCAAACTCCTAGGCAAGAAATCAAGAAATTCATTCACAGCGAAAGGTTCCTTAATGATAGCGAAAAAGTTGGGGTGAACACTTCTTGATTTGAGATCCGCATTTTCCTTACTAGAAGATTCACCCTTATTTTTAGTAACATACATAAATTTGGAAACTTTGGTAGTAGGAGGATTTGAAGTGTTTCTTACGGCAGAAAAGGCAGACCCTAAATTGGTAATAATATCCTCAAGTTTATCAATTCTAGTGGAATCTTGATCTATCTTTTCATTAACTATGGGTTCTTTTTCTCGAAAAAATTTCAGAGTAACTCCTACCTTAGATCCATATTGGGTAATTTGGTTGTGGATCTTTTTATCCAAATTCTCAATCAACTCTACAGTGGGAACTTTATTTTCGATAATTTCAAGCCTTTGCATCACATGCTCCAAAGTTAAAATAGTTCCATTGACCAAAAGAGGTGGTGGGCCAAACAAATCTAACATAGCATTATAAGAATCAAAAGTATGGCTACCCAAGAAATTCCCTCTGGTAATGGTATCAAGAATATATCTGTTCCAAGGAGTGATGCCTACATAAAAATTGCGAAGAAGAATGGAAGTAGATTGCTTCCTAGTAGATCTATTCTGAGCATTGCAAATTATATGCCAAGCATCTTTTAGATTTTCTCCCTCCCTTTGTTTAAAATTAAGAACTTCATGATTGGGAGTACTAACAATGATAGAAGGACTAGCCATAACGGCAAAACAAATGATCTAACACACGGACACACAAGAAGCAAGCGGAAGGAAGCGAACGAAAAACAGGCGAATAAAACGGCAAAGGTGAAGTGGGGGAGAGGAAAACAAGATGCAAATGGAAAATAATGTAATGCGAGGGATAAGAGTTTGTGATGGGTACTTGGTATGTCTTGAGTTGTGCGTATATCTCCCTGGCAACGGCACCAGAAATCCTTCTTGCTACCTCTTGAGCATGCGTTGGTTTTCCCTTGAAGAGGAAAGGGTGATGCAGCAAAGTAGCGTAAGTATTTCCCTCAGTTTTTGAGAACCAAGGTATCAATCCAGTAGGAGACTACACGCAAATTGCATAGTACCTGCACAAACAAATAAGAACCTTGCAACCCACGCGATAAGGGGTTGTCAATCCCTTCACGGCCACTTGCAAAAGTGAGATATGATAAAGATAATAAGATTAATATTCTTGGTATTTTTGTGGTATAGATTGGAAAATAAAGATTGCAAAATAAATAGTAAACTAGAACTGTAGATTGGAAACTTATATGATGTAAAGTAGACCTCGGGGCCATAGGTTTCACTAGTGGCTTCTCTCAAGATAGCATGTATTACGATGGGTGAACAAATTACTGCCGAGAAATTGATAGAAAAGCACATAGTTATGATGATATCTAAGGCAGTGATCATGAATATAGGCATCACGTCAGTGACAAGTAGACCGAAATGATTCTGCATCTACTACTATTACTCCACACATCGACCGCTATCTAGCATGCATCTAGAGTATTAAGTTCGTAAGAACGGAGTAACACATTAGGCAAGATGACATGATGTAGAGGGATAAACTCAAGCAATATGATATAAACCCCATCTTTTTATCCTCGATGGCAACAATACAATACGTGTCGTTTCCCTTTCTGTCACGGGGATGGAGCACCGCAACATTGAACCCAAAACTAAGCACTTCTCCCATTGCAAGAAAGATCAATCTAGTAGGCCAAACTAAACCGATAATTCGAAGAGACTTG
This sequence comes from Triticum urartu, assembly GCF_003073215.2. NCBI lineage: Eukaryota > Viridiplantae > Streptophyta > Magnoliopsida > Poales > Poaceae > Triticum > Triticum urartu. Next base: position 256,309,536 of record NC_053022.1, on the reverse strand, counting down.
CAAAGATATCAAATCATGCATATAAGAATTCAGAGAAGAATCAAATAATATTCATAGATAATGAAGTTCATAAACCCACAATTCATCGGATCTCGGCAAACACAACGCAAAAGAGTTACATTGAATAGATCTCCAAGAAGATCGAGGAGAACTTTGTATTGAGATCCAAAGAGAGGGAAGAAGCCATCTAGCTAATAACGATGGACCCGAAGGTCTGTGGTAAACTACTCACACATCATCAGAGTGGCTATGGTGTTGATGTAGAAGTCCTCCGTGATTGAATCCCCCTCCAGCAGATCGCCAAAAAAGGGCCCAAGATGGGATCTCATGGGTACAGAAGGTTGCGGCAGTGCAAAGGTGTTTCGTGGATCTCCCTGAAGGTTTCAGGGTATAATAGTATATATAGGCGAAAGAAGTAGGTCGGTGGAGCTGCGAGGGGCGCGCCCACCCCCCTGGGACGCGCCCTCCTGCCTCGTGGCTTCCTCACTGCTTCCTTGTCGTCCACTCCAAGTCTCCTGGATTGCGTTTGTTCCAAAAACGATCCTTGCGAAGGTTTTATTCCGTTTGATATTCGTTTTCTGCGAAACACTGAAATAGGCAAAAAAACATCAATTTGCACTGGGCTTTCGGTTAGTAGGTTAGTCCCAAAAATAATATAAAATGGTATATTAAAGCCCATTAAACATCCAAAATAGATAATATAATAGCATGGAACAATCAAAAATTATAGATACGTTGGAGACGTATCGCCGAGCAGTCTGATCTCCCGCTCCCTAACTTGGCGGCGGAAGACACCTACGACGGTGGCTGAGCAGATGATGTCTGCGGCCGGCGTGACAGCGAAGCGCTTCGTCTCCGGCGATGACTGATGCTAGCGGTGGTGCTAGGGTTTGAGCGAGATGGCAAGGGGAGAAGTATTTATAAGGAGGAGGGGCGGCGCAGTGCAATTACACAGGTGCCCCAGGCGGTTCACATATAAAGGACACGTGGCAGGAATGCAACTTATTGAAGGTTGAGCCACGCCCCCACACGCTCTAGGTTTGTCGTGTGGTCGTTCCGACTTCTTCGGTATTTAGGCAAAAAGGATAAGAATATTAAAGGCAGTTTTAAATGTGTGTCTCTGTATCTTCAGCTGACAAGGACACAATGAAGACATTCGACATGTGTTAACAGAATGCATATGAAGAGACAAAGAGAATTTGGGGGATAAGCACATAAGGGGTTAGTGTCTGGTCACATTCACTCAATGCAGAAAATTGCAACTTGAAGACATAGCTATAAGTGAATGATGTAGAGGACAACACACACACACACACAGATACATACACACACAGAGATATATATCAGTGAAGACCAAATCAACATCGCGAAGATAAACTTTGAAATCAAACCAATGTTGAAGACAAACCAATTAAGAAGATAATGCAATCATGACGCCAAAGAAAAATCTTCAAGAAAGATTGGTGGTGGCGTTACCCACCGTATAGGAAATATTAGACCCAGACATGGTGCACAATTATCGTGGCACTCCAAAGTCAAATTCCACATTAATGTATTCACACTTAGAGGGCAAGTCTTCATGAATTGAAGATATATGTTACTTCATGTGTTGCGCATCTAAGTCATCAATATGCATAAGCGTTAGGATGTGTGTCCATTCACAGGACATTAGAGGATTCTAAGATGTTTAGCTCACACCGCTGCTTGCAAAACCTTTTCTCATCAAAGGGCTTCATGAAGATATCTGCCAATTTCTCTTCAGTGTTGACATGAATGATATCAATGTATTCCTTCATAACATGATCTCTGAGAAAGTGATGACGGATCTGAATGTGCTTTGTCTTCGAGTGCTAAACTGGATCGTTAGCAATCTTGTAGCGCTTTGATACGTCTCCGACGTATCTATAATATATGAAGTATTCATGCTGTTTTTATTATCATTCTTGGATGTTTTACAATCATTTTATAGAAAATTTATATCATTTTTTGGGACTAATCTATTGACCCAGTGCCCAGTGCCAGTTGTTGTTTTTTGCTTGTTTTTTACATCGCAGGAAATCAATATCAAACGGAGTCCAAACACCGCGAAACTTTTTGTGGATTATTTAGGGACCAGAAGACATCCAGTGGGCCAGAGCAGCACCTGGGAGGTGCCCCGAGGGGGGCACAACCCACCAGCGTGCGCCTGGAGGCCCTGGCGCGCCTAGGTAGGTTGTGCCCACCTCGGTGGCCTCCCGCACCCCCTCTTTGCCGTATAAATCACCAAATATTCCAAAAACCCTCAGGGTAACCTTAGATCAGAAGTTCCGCCGCCACAGGGCTCTGTAGCCACAAGAAACCAATCTAGACCCCATTCCGGCAGTCCGCCGGAGGGGGAAATCATCACTGGTGGCCATCTTCAATATCCCGGCGGCCACCACGATGAGGAGGGAGTAGTCCACCCTCGGGGCTGAGGGTTTGTACCAGTAGCTATGTGTTTAATCTCTCTCTCTCTCTCTCTCGTGTTCTTGAGATGTCACAATCTTGATGTATCGCGGGCTTTGTTAATATAGTCGGATCATATGGTGTTTTCCCCACTCTAGTTGTGATGAATTGAGTTTTTCCCTTTGAGATTTCGTTGTTTTCGGATTGAATACTTTTATGGATTTGAGAGCACTTGATATATGTCTTGCATATGAATACTCGTGGTGACAATGGGGTATCATATTGATTCACTTGATATGTGTTTTGGCATTCAACTCGCGGATTCCTGCAGTGACATTGGGGTAATCTATGCATAGGGGTTGATGCACAGTCTCGTCTTTTGTTTCTCCAGTAGAAATCTTGGGGCACTCTTTGAGGTTCTTTGTGTTGGATTGAGTATTATGAATCTGAAATTATTTGGTGTTATTTTAGTACGAACTCTTGGATAGATCGATCGGAAAGAATAGCTTCGAGGTGGTTTCGTACCCTACAAGCTATTTCTTCTTATGTTCTCCGCTAGATGACTTTGGAGTGATTCTTCGTTGCACGTTGAGGGATGGTTATATGATCCAAATATATTAGCATTGTTGAGAGATTGCACTAGTGAAAGTACGGACCCTAGGCCTCATTTTCAAGATTGCAATACCGTTTTTGTGTCTGTTTACTATTTGCTACCTTGCTGTTTTTATTTATTCAGATTATAAAAATATATTTCTACCATCCATATTACACTTGTATCACCATCCCTTCGCCGAACTAGTGCACCTATACAAATTACCATTGTATTTGGTGTGTTGGGGACACAAGAGACTCTTTGTTATTTGGTTGTAGGGTTGTTTGAGAGAGACCATCTTCATCCCACACCTCCCACGGATTGATAAACCTTAGGTCATCCACTTGAGGGAAAATTGCTACTGTCCTACAAAACTCTGTGCTTGGAGGCCCAACACGAGTCTGCAAGAATAAAGTTGCATAGTAGACATCAAGCTCTTTTCTGGCGCCGTTGCCGGGGAGGTGAGTGCATGAAGGAATATCTTTAGATCTTGCAATTGAATCTTTTAGTTTCTTATTTTATCACTAGTTTGGTTCGTAAAATAAAACTAAAAAATGGAATTGAGGTTGCATCATATTATTGATCATCTTTATAATATCTTTCTTGAAAATGATGGATCGGAAAATTGTGCTCAATTGTTAGAAGAAGAAGTCAATAAAATGTTTGGCACAAAATATTTGAATGATGAGCATGATTACAATGTTGTTAGTATGAATTCTTTGAATATCCAAAATGCTAATTATTATTGCACTAGTCATGAGAAAAATGTTTCTTATAAGCATGTCAATTTTTGTGGAGTGCATAAAGTTTGTGAAGACGTGCCTTATAGGGAAGATAGCTTTTGTAAGAAGCACAAACATGATAGAACCAATTCTTTGCTCAAAGTGGTAGATGAATTCGCTACAAAATTATGTTCTCTTTGTCCTATTACTTGTGATCTTTGCAATAAAGTTGGTCACTTTAATTTCCAAAGCATGCTTTTTCATGATCGAATCATGCCCAAATATTGCAATAACTTGATCACCCTTGAACTTTATAATGAGCTTTGTCTATTTTTGGGGAGTGAAGAATTGACACATAAAAATAGTTGGTTTGAAGTATTCATTCTCACAGATGACAACGAAACTAAACTAAAGAATATCTATTTGTTTTGCATGGTGAATTGAAATGAGAATGCTTATATTGCCAACTATAGAAAGATGAGAAAACCAATAGAATATATAAGGAATACTAATGAAAGGGTGAAGATTTCCACTTTCCTCCTATTGTCTCTCATGATGAAATAGGTGACGAGGAGGAGCTCCCTATTCAACCAATCTCATCAATAAGAAGCTTGAAAAAATTAATTAAACCCACACCTGATGTGGTGAAGAAGAAGAAAAGAAGAAAGAATAGAGGTAAAAAGGTATCTCTCCCAAATAGCGTTGCTCCTATTGTTGTGCCTCGTGAAAATGAATCAAACATAATTGTGAAGGATGATGCACTTGATGATGATATTGTTTCTATGTCTTATGGCACAATGTCGGAGAGCACTATTGATGATGATTTTGTTATGACTATTGCTTGCTGTGATGACTATGATTGGGCAGATAATGATACTTCTTATAATCTTGGAAATATTTTTGGCACCAACTTGGGAAATTATGATGATAGCAATTGTTATACCATTGGTGCTATTCATACTATTAATGATGAGAGTGATTATGCTTGTGATATGCCAAGGCACAAGCTTGGGGATGCTAAGTTTGATGAGAATGATATGTTTGAGAACTTATTTGCTACAATTAATGTTTGTCCCAAGCTTGGGGATGCTATGCTTAATGAAGATAATCTTTTCAGTCCCCTTACTTTGAATGATCAAATTGGCTATGATGATTGCATGCCTCCTACTTATGATGATTATTGTGATGATACTTATGTTATAAAAAATAGTGATAATTATGGTCATAATTTTGAATATCCTATTACCAAATATTACTCTTTTAATGTGGAAACGATTTTTAGCATTCAAGTTTCATATGATACTCCCACTATTGTGAATGAGAATAAAATTGCTTATATGAAGAATAATAAATTATCTATGCTTTTGGATCATGAAAAGAATGCTTTATGTGATGGTTATATTGATGAATCTATTCATGATGCTACTGAAAATTAGTATGAGAGAGGAACTTATGATTCATGATGCTCTTGTTATGTTTCAATCCGTATCTTTTATGCGAGCATCATTGAACTCATCATGCCTAGCTAAAAGGCATTAAAGAAAAGTGCTTGTTGGGAGACAACCCAACACTTTTACCTACTGTTTTTGTGTGTTCACATGATTATGCTACTGTAGTAATCATGTTTTATTGCTTTCGTTTCAATAAAGTGCCAAGTAAGACCTTTGGGATAGTCTATGGTGATAGTTGATTTGATCTTGCTGAAAAACATAAACTTTTGCACTCAGGAAAATAATTCGCATTTTTAACAGAAGTGTGATAAAATGCTGATTATTTTTGCAAAAGATTAATAGACAAATTTCCTAGGTTGTCCTGATTTTTCAGAACTTTTGGAGTGCTAGAAGTATGGTTGGAGTACAGATTACTACAGTCTGTTCTGTTTTTGACAGATTCTGTTTTCAATGCATAGTTTGCTTGTTTTCTAGTTTCTATGGCTTATATTGCTCAAAGTAAATTGTGGAAATGATATGCTACAGTAGGAATTGTGTGAGAACAATTATGAATCTTGTCTTTGACAGTACCAAAGTGAAATGGTTTGCTCTTTATCATAGTAACCTATCTCATGAAGTTCCGTTAAGTTTTGTGTGATTGAAATTTCCAAGTTTTGGGTGAGACGTCAATATGAGGAGAATAAGGAGTGACAAGACCCTGATCTTGGGGATGCCTAAGGCACCCCAAGTTAATATTCAAGGAAAATCTAAGCAACTAATCTTGGGGATGCCCCCGAAGGCATCCCCTCTTTCTTCCCCAACATTATCGGTAACCTCACTTTGAGTTACATTTTTTATTCATCACACGATATGTGTTTTGCTTGGAGCATCATTTTATTTTGTTATAATTTACTTTATGTTATTTATAATAATGTTTTGCATCTTTTATTTCAATAAAATGTCAAGTATAGCCTTTGCCATGCTTATTTTGCAAGTCTACATGTTGCTGTTTCAAAACAGAAAGTTCATTTTTGTTGCAAAAGTTCTCTAGAAAAGTCAGAATGTGATAAAATGTTAAAGCTTGTTGAATATTAATCTATGATAAATTTTCTACTGTGTGTTAAATTTTCATAATTTTTGGAGTTAAATAAGTATTGATACTCTTGCATTCTTTACAGACTATACTGTTTTGGCAGATTGCTGTTATGTTTGCATTGTTTGCCTATGATTGCTTGTTTAATGATTCTATTTGAGGATAGGAGTGTTAAATATGCAGAGGCATTTAGTATGCAATGATAAATAATAATTTTAGTGATTTTCTACAGTAGAGAATGATAAAGTTTTTGCATTGGTTTATACTAACTTATCTCACGAGTTCTTGTTGAGTTTTGTGTGGATGAAGTTTTTAAGATTTAGGGAAATCGTGATATAAAAGGAATTAAGGAGACACAAAAGCTCAAGATCGGGGATGCCCAAGGCACCCCAAGATGATATTTCAAGAAGTCTCAAGCATCTAAGCTTGGGGATGCCCCGGTAGCCATCCCACCTTATTTCTTCAACAATTATCGGTTAGTATCGGTTGAGCCTAAGTTTTTGCTTCTTCACATGATGTTTTCTATTCTTGAAATGTCATTTTGTTTTGCTTGCAGTTTGAATAAAATACTTAGATCTGAATATTTTTAAATAATAGAGAGTCCTCAAATAGCTACCCATTTACATAACTACTCGCTTGATCTTCACTTACATCCTTTTGGAGTAGCTTGTCATTTACTCTTGTGCTTCACTTATATCCTATGACCAATTGTTGAATGAATTGAATTTCATGAAGTTGAAGTTATATCATGCCTAGTGGTAGCTTCACATTGGGTTTATAAAGTGAAATATTTTGAAGCTTGACAATCACAATATTGGTCATACAAGCAATTCATGAATAATTAGTATAAGGAAGAGAACTTTCACATGCAAATACACTATCTTGGAAATCTTTTGTGATTGTGAGCCCCCATCAAAATATTATATGCCAAAATTGTTGATGTTGGACAAGGAAGACAACGTAATGGTTTATTTTTGTTCATATTCACAAAGAAGTTATATTGTCATAGATCAACATGTGGTGCTTGCCCCCCATCCTTGCTAGCCAGAAATTCCGCACCAAGTAGAGATACTACTTGTGCATCCAAAAACCCTTAAACCCAAATCTTATTTTCAAGAGTCCACCATACGTACCTAAGGATTGAGCAAGATCCTTCAAGTACATTTTCATCGGTGCAATAAGGCAATAAAAATTGATTCTAAAAGTGTTAGATCATTTAGTATAAGAGAAAATTGAGCGTTGTACGAACTTGTGATGGCAAAGAATAAAAGCGACAGACTGCATAATAAAGGTTGCTATCATAAGGGGCAATATAACATGACGTTCTTTTGCACTAAGGGGTTGAGCATACAAACAAATGGCGCATGGCAACCTGTTCTTCCCTCTACGAAGGGCCTATCTTTTACTTTTATGTATTTATGTTCATGCAAGAGTCAAACTTTTTCTCTCTATTCTTTTTATTTTTCTCTTTTGGCAAGCATCATGTGTTGAGGAAAGATCTAGGCACATATATCCAGTTGGATATAGGTAGCGTGAGTTATTATTGTTGACATCACCCTTGAGGTGAATACATTGGGAGGAGAAATTATAAGTCCCTATCTTTCTATGAGTCTGGTTGAAATGTTTTGCTCATGTGTATGCGACGAGTGTTAGCGATCATAGAAGACTATATGATGGTTGAGTATGTGTAGCTCTTACTTAAACTCTGTTGAAGAAGTCGAATTACAATTGCTTGTGACTGAGAATATAGGTTGTTGAGTTTCAAGAGAATTCATTGTTTGAACCTTAACATGTGAATTGGTTGCTACTTTAACATGAGAAGTTTTATAAGAAATAATTACTGTTATGATGCTATGAAAAGTGATTGAAATTGTCATTGATCAAACTTGTGCACTTTACTAGCATTCACACTTCATAAATTATTTCTTTTACCATTTACCTACTCGAGGACGAGTAGGAATTACGCTTGGGATGCTGATACGTCTCCGACGTATCTATAATGTATGAAGTATTCATGCTGTTTTATTATCATTCTCGAATGTTTTACAATCATTTTATAGAAACTTTTTGGGACTAACCTATTGAACCAGTGCCCAGTGCCAGTTGCTGTTTTTGCTTGTTTTTTACATTGCAAGAAATCAATATCAAAGGAGTCCAAACACCGCAAAACTTTTTGTGGATTTTTTATGGACCAGAAGACATCCAGTGGGCCAGAATAGCACCTGGGGGTGCCTTGAGGGGGGCCACAACCCACCAGGGTGCGCCTGGGGGCCTAGGCACGCCCAGGTGGGTTGTGCCCACCTCGGTGGCCTCCTGCACCCCCTCTTTGCCCTATAAATCACCAAATATTCCAAAAACCCTCAGGTAACCCTAGATCAGAAGTTCCGCCGCCATAGGGCTCTGTGGCCATGGGAAACCAATCTAGACCCCGTTACGGCACTCCGTCGAAGGGGGAAATCATCACCGGTGGCCATCTTCATCATCCTGACGGCCACCACGATGAGGAGGGAGTAGTCCACCCTCGGGGCTGAGGGTTTGTACAAGTAGCTACGTATTTAATATCTCTCTCTCTCATGTTCTTGAGATGTCACTATCTTGATGTATCGCGGGCTTTGTTAATATAGTCAGATCATATGGTGTTTTCCCCACTCTATCTTGTTGTGATGAATTGAGTTTTTCCCTTTGAGATTTCGTTTTTTCGGATTGAATACTTTTATGGATTTGAGAGCACTTGATATATGTCTTGCATATGAATACTCGTGGTGACAATGAGGTATCATATTGATTCACTTGATATGTGCTTTGGAATTCAACTCGCGGATTCCCGCGGTGACATTGGGTAATCTATGCATAGGGGTTGATGCACGTTCTCGTCTTTTGTTTCTCCGGGAGAAATCTTGGGGCACTCTTTGAGGTTCTTTGTGTTGGATTGAGTATTATGAATATGAAATTATTTGGTGTTATTTTAGTACGAACTCTTGGATAGATCGACCGGAAAGAATAGCTTCGAGGTGGTTGCGTACCCTACAAACGGTTTGTTCTTATGTTCTCCGCTAGATAGGAACTTTGGAGTGATTCTTCATTGCATGCTGAGGGATGGTTATATGATCCAAATATATTAGCATTGTTGAGAGATTGCACTAGTGAAAGTATGGACCCTAGGCCATATTTTCAAGCATTGCAATACCGTTTTTGTGCCCGCTTACTATTTGCTACCTTGCTGTTTTTACTTATTCAGATTATAAAAATATATTTCTACCATCCATATTACACTTGTATCACCATCTCTTTGCCGAACTAGTGTACCTATACAAATTACCATTGTATTTGGTGTGTTGGGGACACAAGAGACTCTTTGTTATTTGGTTGCAGGGTTGTTTGAGAGAGACCATCTTCATCCTACACCTCCCATGGATTGATAAACCTTAGGTCATGTAACGCCCCGAGACCGATGCGCCAGGTGTCTTCAAGTTATTCGCTGTTGTTGCCATGTCTTTTGCTTGCGTGTTGCATTTCATCATGTCATCATGTGCATTGCATCATCATGTTTTAAAAACTTGCATCCATCCGGGTTTCCCTAGTTCCTTCCGTTGTCTGCTCTGAGCCGCGCCCGTGGCACATCCGAAATATTATTTTATAAGTTGCCAGAAAATATTCTCGGAATGGGTTGAAAGTTGACATGCAGTGTCGTTAAGTTGTCAGTAGACCGCTTGTCAAATTTCATCGCATTCGGAGTTCGTTTGATAGCCCAACCATTAAACTATAGCGGCAATAGTAGCCGGTCTATCGTCATACATTTTCGGTCTCTGGAAACAGTTGCCAGGCTGCTCTCCTTCTCTTCTCTCTTCACGGCCCACTTCCACTCTAAACCAGCCCATCAAGCCCCTGCCTCCGTGGCCTTTTGTCAGACCCCCCTCTCCGCACAGTTCTCGGACCCCCTCGCGCGCGTCCGAAAGTTGTCCCGAACCCGACCCGCTCTGTCGTTACCAACGGATCCGGATCAACCACGAACAACCTCCTGCATCTTCTGTTTCATCATTTGACTACTCCGTTGACCCGTAGCCATCCAATCTCGATCAGACGATCCGAAACACCCTCCTTTCGCTATATATAGACCAAGCTCTACCTAATTTGGTCAAACCCTAGAAATTAGGAGGCTTGTCCCTTCACCCGCCACCGCACTCTCCACCAAATCCCCTCTCGGGATCCTCCCAGATCTGATCCAGCCAACCACGCGTAGCCAACCACCTTCCTCGTTTTCAAATCCACCATCCATCCCTTCGATCCATCTCCAGTCAATGACCACCGACGCTCAAATCCCGCAGGAGGCCGAGCTCTACCTCCTCGCCACCATCCCCGCCTCCTAGATCCTCACGTCCCCGGCGCCCTAGCTGGACCTCACCGGAGCCGCCGGCTAACGAGGATGACCCCGCGCCCCTGTCTTCCTTCTTCCCATGCTCCTGTTCCTCCTTCCCTCACACGCCTCTCTCTCTGACTTGCCACAACAGGGAATAGTCGCCGCCGCCCTGCGTCCTGTCCCGCTCGCGCATGACCGCGCCAAGGCCAGCGCCCATCCTCGGCTTCGTCTCGACCAGGAGCACCATGCCGCCTGATGCTCAAGCCACCACCGGGAAACGACTTCATCGGCCAAGGTTCCGGCGTTCAGGTCCCCCCCCCCCCCCGCAGCCAACCTGCCCGTTCCCAGCCTCTTCGTTGTGCTCTGCCGCCCTCTGCCCGGCAACCAGCACAGCCACAACCGCCATGGCGTCCCCTGCCCGCGCCATGGACCCGTGCCCAGCCATCCTTCCATGCGCCGTTCCTCACGCGCCGGACCTCCCCAACCTTACCGGAGCCCCGCGTCCAAGCCCCGGCGACCCCTCCTGGACCTGCTGCTGCTGCCAACACTACAAAAAAATACACTTCCGTGATGATACGTGTTTGTCACAGTAGGTCGCTTTTTTTGTCATGCATGTACATCCATGACAAATTTATGACAGAATCAAGGTAGTCATACCTGTGCTGTCGTAGAAGTGTTTCATGACATTACCAAAATTATCATCACGGAAGTGTCCACTTCCATGACGATAAATCGCGCGTCACAGAAGTGCTTTCGTCAAGGGTGACCGACACATGGCATCCACCGTAACGGAACGCCGTTAAGCTATCGAGTCAGGTTTTGGATCCGATAACTTGTTAATAGCCCCGACCAATGGGGATTTTCCACGTGTAAAATCATCATTGGCTAGAGGAAACACGTGTCGGCTCATCGTCGGGACAGATGTCATCCACTCACTGGACAGAAGGCACCTATGATACATCGACACGTGGCACGGCCCAACAAGTTTAAATGGGCCGGCCCAACTAAAGGCCCACAAGATTTTGTGGACCATAATGGGCCGGCCCAGCTAAAGGCCCACGAGATTTTGTGGACCATAATGGGCTGGCCCAGCTAAAGGCCCACAAGATTTTGTGGGCCATAATGGGCCGGCCCAGGTAAAGGCCCACAAGATTTTTGTGTGCCATAATGGGCCGGCCCAGGTAAAGGCCCACAAGATTCTTGCGGGTCATAATGGGCCGGCCCAGCTAAAGGCCCACGAGATTTCGCCGACATTCATGGGCCGACCCAGCTGTAGGCCCACAAGATTTTGAGGACCCTAGTAGGCCGGCCCATTAACTGGCTGCCATGTTTTGGGCCAAATGCCGGCCCATATTTGATCCGGTCCATTAATGGCCTGCCACGCTCCGGGCCTAATAGTGGCCCATATGAGATCCGTCCCATTAAAAGCCTACCACGTTCTGGGCCAAATTACAGCCCAGATCAGGTCCGGCCCTTTAAGAGGCTTTGGGCTCAATTATGGCCCATATTAGATTCGGCCCGTCAACTGGACACTATGCTTTTGGGCCCACTTGCTAAAGGCCCACTTAGTAATTCGGCATGATATTAGTTTTGGCCTGTTAAGGGCCCGTTTAACATTTCGGCCCTATATTAATTTCGGCCTGTTAAAAGCCCGTTATATAGTTGGGCCTAACTACAGCCCGGTTTGTATCCGGCCTGCTCGCAGCCGATATCTGATTGGGCCAAACAAGGACCCAGACAATTTTGACTTGTTAAAAGCCCGTGATTTGATTCGACAATCATGGGCCGGGGTTCATATCGGGCTGCTGCGTAACTAGTAGGAATTAAGAACAAACCTACTCTATAAAATAAAGAAACTATGGCATAGTAACTAAGAATAAACCTACACTACACAATAAAGGATTTAAGGTATATTACATCCACTTGGCATCAAAGTTCGCCACCAGTGCTCATAAAGCGCAACAAAGAAGCAGATTACAAAAACTGGGCACCATTGCAGCGTAACAAAATAATACTGAACCGAGACCACTTCCAAGACAGTTCCAGAATGGTTAGCCTTGCGGGGGAACTGCTGCGCAAGCTGCTGAGAAAGGCTGTGAGACCGGCCTAGCAAGTCGGTCATAGCTTCCAGGTGTAGCTATTTAGCGATGAGGTTCTCATTGGTGTTCTCCGCAATCTTTCTTAGAGATAGGACTTCAAGTCAAAGTTTAGTTGCAGAATGCCTTTCTGCTAGAACTTGGGACTGAAGAAGTCGAACTGATTCAGACAATGAATTCTGTGAGTTTGTCTGATTGTTAGTCTCAAGTAACTTGAACACTGCACCAAGACAAGACTTTGTGGTTGTCTCGCTATCTTCAAGATGTTTTGCCTTCTTTACTGCAATATATGTTGGGTTTGTCTCATAGCCTTCAGCAGACTTGTGCATGCCATCAGGCATATCACCCTGAAACAAAGCAGAGAGATGACAGGTTTTGCATGTGTATAAACAAAGATGATAACTGTTCTCTCAATTCTATCCAATTTCAAATTAGAAAATAAAGAGTATGTTCAAAATATCAATAGCATAATTTGGCATTGTTCATAATGCGGGGAGCTTCACCACACTAGTGGATTACCATGTCAACATAACAAGCATATGAAGGGCAAAGAAAATCATTGTATCTATTTTGGATAATGTGCATGGCATGTTGTTCATATCATCAGCCACATCAGTAAGATAAAACAGGAGATGACAAGGTGCAAACGTGGGCTGCTTCACCACACACTGGATTATAGATCCACAAAAACAAGCATACATATAGGGAGTATTAAGTAATGTGCATGGTATGAATAAGGAATTTGGTTTTACAAGTAAAACTTAGAACTTACGGTTCTTATGAACATGAATTTTGGTAGAAACGGCAAACTAAACAGAAGTAAACGATAGGGAGTATGAGCAAATTAAACAACAGTTGAGGATAAAGGCTTTAGAAGGACTGGCTTACATTAACAGTTAACACCGGCTTTATAATGCCCTTCTCCATGGCAAGGGAAAGATAACTCAAGAATTTCAGCACAAAATCTTCTTCATAAGCATTGCATGTACTCTACATTTTGTAGAGAGTAATTATAGATATGACAATACTGCAAGGGATAGAGGATAATGAAGATAAGATGCAGATTGATGCTACATAATCAACTACCAATCCCTGGAAGTACAAGCATTGCAGGACAAAATGTACTGACAAGAGCAATGGGCTACACTTCTGCACTGGCATTGTCTGTGTATTCTACTTGTTGGTAAGATTAAATATAGACCTGATCTTTTTTAGTAAATGGTGGGCGAGGGAGATAAGATGCAGAATGCTGCAAAATGAACCAATCCCTCTTCCCATAATACAAGAGTGTTTTGAACACTGGTGTACTGTACAAAATGTTCTTATATTATGGGACGGAGGGAGTAGCTGTTAATGTAAGTACAGTGATAGACCACGTTCAGTCCTTACAAGAGGACTGCAGATCTAAACCTCTTCAAAAGCATTGGGTTGATTCTAAATTTATCTAAGAGTCCATAAGGATCTTATAATGTCCACCAAATGGACGATTATGAGGCTAACATGTGCAGTGATGCTACATAATCAAACAGCTATGAAAGTAAGTATGGTCATACAGGGCAAGAGGTACTCACAAGAGCAATGCAGTGTGCAGTATAGTTGCGAGATTCTATCGTCCCTTGAGAACGAATGTTCTTCTGCTAACAGTTTTCGTACAAGTGAGACATTAAGGAAAATGCAGAAATGTAGTTCAAATTTTGATGTGATATCATAGACAGTACCTTACGCTACAGCCGAGACCAATGTGTAACAAGATTATTCCAGTCACCGTGGGATAAATGTAGCACCGGAGACTTTACAGAAATTTTGTTCAGAGGCTTGCCATTGAAGTGCGCTTGCCTCAGGTAGGAACGATACTTCATCAACAAGTGCTTGAAAAGCGTAACCAACCCTTGCTCGTCATCACAATCCATTTTGCGCCTCTCCTATTTAAAAGAATGAAATCTTGTGTCTTCTGTCAGCAGAAACATATGCAGTAATGACCATGAATAACATTAGTACATTACTTACGCGTAAGTTGCGGAGGAAGACTGGAAATTGTTCTGTGTCTGCGATATAATCTTTCCATGAAGGAAATATGCGCACAAAGTTCCTGACAATAACATCAGCTTCGTCTTCTAAACTGGGAAGAAATGGAACAGGGGTCCTATTTGCTGCAATTGGGGATCTCTTTGGTTCGAAAAGGGATTTGGCAACTGGATTTGGTGTACTCTTTGCTGGAATGGGGTTTTTGCGTCATACAGCTAGTGCTATATCAACTGGCATAATCATACTGTTTGCTGCAGTTGGGGTCTGCTGAGTTGGGGCATCAAAAATGACCAGTGTAGTAGGGCTAGAGTCTGCTAGAGTTGGGGTATTTTGTGGGTCAGGTGATATTGCAACTACACCTAATGGGCTATTTGATTTATCAGGTGCCACTACCTTTTCCAAATACTTTGGTTGTGCTCCTCCACGATCAGCAATCGCCCTCTTCCTTTTGAACGTCTGATACACAAGAACAACATTTGAATGGATAAATATGGTATGATGACCGATGGAATATGTACTGAAAATGGATAGGCAGGGCGTATTCACATACACGATGTGTAAACTAAGCTAATGGTAGTTCAACAAAGTAGAAGCAATGCAAAGCATCAGTTGCAATATATGTGCGACCAATGTAACCTTGGAAAGTTAGAGCAAGTACCTTGATGGGTGAATAAGATAGGGCATATTCCTCTGACTCCTCCACTAGGGAGCTACATTGACTTAGGTCTCCCTCCGGCTCAGAATCGCTGTTAGGATCATATTCTGAGCATGAATCTGTAGGTGGAGAGTGTTTGCATTGCATTGCATCCAGACTTGATTTCAGTCCCTTAATGCCAAGTTTGACATCCATGGCATTGTTCTGCTTTATTCTTTTCATGTGCGTAAGCTCATAATCATTATGATGTTATTCAGAATCTGAGATTCATGAAAGCACAAAAAGTAGTCAGATTATCTATGGAATGCATTGCGGTTTCAACTCGGAGAGTGTCTCCCTATAAACCCTTGCATATGCAAAGTTCACCTCCCCAGCCGTGTTGACCAGATCACACACAGAGATACACACCCGAGCGGCGAACATGCATTTTCGAAACTAATTTAGGAACGTTTAGCTGACCAATTAAACAACTCTGTTTTAATAATATCAGATTCGTATTTGAACAACTAAGCTCGTTTAGCTTGATGGGTGGAGCAGTGTTATTATGACACGAAGCATGTATTCTGATCGTATAGTGATCATAAAAGGGGGAAACTCTAAGCATATATTTTTTAGCAAAAGAGGGTTTCCCCTCTGATTTCTATTAAAGAAACCACCATGGAACCAACATGATCAATTAAACCCTAAGCATGATCAATTAAACCGTATTATGGCTATGCCATGGCAAATTTGAAGCTGCAAACCGGAGAAATGATATTTAGCATCCATTGTTTGCTTCGAACTAAGAACTAAATTCTAAGAGATGAAAAGAAAGTAGAGTAACCAAGTTAAGATCTATTTTCTGGTTGAGATCAAAAAGTTGAGGAGATATGAAGTACCACCTCTCTTGTGGCGCCGTGTAGGCATCGGGAGTGCGATGGCTATCAGTTGCGTTGAAGCAGATCTGCGACGGTAGACGGGTGCATCGGGGGATAAGTCCCGTTGCGGTGGAAGAGAAGGTCGTGTGAGCGGCCCCGACAAAGAGGACGATGACGCCGATGAAGTGAGAGGACGCGATGCAAGGCTATTGGTCCGTCACCGTGGATGAGAAACGTCCATCTCTAGCAGTGGACGACGCGGTCTTGGTAGGCGCTCCAGCATGGTGGAGGACAGTGGTGATGGATGTGGTGGAGGACGGCAGCGATGGATGGGGTGCCGGATGGAGGCTGGTGTGGGAATGGGGTGTTCTAGCGCGGACGGTGTATGAATGGGAAAATGGAGGGAGAGGTACGGGGAACCATGTTTTTGGGACGCGCCTGTCTGAAATATGGGAAAGTTACGAACTTATCCCCCGTTTCAAATTTGGACGTCTCGTCGGTTGGGGATAGGACGGTAATCTCGCATCTCCCAAATATTTGCCAGTAACTATTTCGGGCGAGGAGAGGGTGTTTGGCTGCCCACAGTTGGCGCCCATGGTGTATGAACGGGGCTGACAGGTAGGGCAGTTGTGTCACATCTGATGGAAGTTACACATCTGCCCCTATTTAAAATATTAGCCTACATCTATTTCGGACGAGGAGAGGGTGTTTTTTTCCGTCCACCATGTATGAATGGGGAATGGAGGGAGAAACAGAGGTCTTTTGGACGAGCTTGAATCAAATGAGTTTTGCCGCCCATGTTTCACGCCCACCGTGTCGGAATGGGCTCAAAGGCGGTCGTGTCATGTCTAATTGAACTTAGTAACCTACCCCTATTTAGAGCAGTGGAAATTGGGCCGATGGATTGTCCGTGTAATGACTAGATAGTAATTTCCATCTCCTAAACACTTGGCTTCGGGAAGCCAATGTGGGAGTGGACATTTTGCTGTTTCTTTCGAATTTTGGGACAATAAGCATCCACGTTTACCCTGGCAACTAAATTCGAATCCATTTTGTATTCCTATATGAATCTTTATAAATCATTCTATGTGTTTTTATATATCTTCAAAAGGACGACAAAGATGTATTCCACTATCATATATGAATATGGTTTACAAATGCCGATACTCAAATTCAAAAACTAGAATCTAGTTTAAGGTGAATTCGAATATTTGGAACACTTCATGTCCAACTCAAATGTCACACGCAGCATAATGTGTACTCCCATTTAGGTATGTACACAAGCGATGTATCAAGATTCAAATACCGAGTCAATCAACCAAGAATGTACGGAACTAACAGACATATAAACACTTATAGAGTATATGGATCAATAATATCAACTAACATACATAAGCCAGGCCGCTGTACTTTTTTTGGCTACAACAACATCTTTTTTTAGCCAGCATCTTGGCCCTTTCCGATGCGTGCCACTTATGGTCCATCTATACTATTATTGTTGAATGCACATTCAGCCCGATTGCCATATTTGTAGGTCTGGCACAGTAATCCAAATGAAATGTCTCCGAGTCTTATCAATTAATACAGACTTGTGCTCAAATAAAATTACAAACAAAAAAAACAAAAAAACAATTATTACATGATCTGAAAAACAAATGGTTTGATTGATTACATGAACAGACAACACAAAGGTTATTCAACTATGGAAAGAACATTTCACCTATGATTTACCAAGTAGGAATTTAATTTCCTTTTTTTCCTTCAGGACCTTAATAATCCGGTCAGTCTCAGCTTGCTTCGTTTTGAAATCCGCCAAATATTTAATGGTTGTCTTGAGTACTGCTTGTGATTGTGCTGTTTGCTTCCTCAACATGTCAACTTCATCTCTAAGTGCAGAAGCAGAATCTCTTTCTACCACTAGTTTAGCCTCTAGAGCATCGGCAGTTGGCAATTCATAATGCACGATTGGGCTGGTGCCACTGCTGTGGGATGGTGCAACGTCCATGGGACCTCGCTCTTTGATCTTGGGCTAACCTGTTTTGCCATTAATGTTCCGATTGGATTCAGAAAAGTTGAAGTTAGCAAAACATCTCACTGGGAGTTATAACAGCAAACCAGTTAAACAAACAAGGAATTAAAGAGTTTCAATTGGATGCTGAAAAGTAGTTATTAACATCATTGTAACCCGCTGTTGCAGCAGCAAAGCAGTTAAACAAACAAGTAGATATTTAAGTTAAGGCAAACAGGTAATTCTTAACAATAAGTATCAAACACATAGATAGGCGCAGTCTACGATATGATTAACAGGCCGTGCCATTATGTAATCAGTGGCAAACTAAACTAAATTATGTAATCAGTAGATATTTAAGTTAAGGCAAACAGGTTGAACAATTTTGCAATAAGTGGCTAACTAAAATTCCGAGAAGCAGGTAACTGAACTTACGCTAGTTCTTTGTACAGGCACACTGCAAATTCTTTTTCGCTTACAAGGTTGTACGAAGGAGTCCATGGCATCAATTTCTTGGATACGTAGTCCCAATACTTCTTTCTTCCCACACTGCATGGGTAAGTCGAATGGTTAATCTGGTAAGATGGTGCATCCTTGATATGTTATATGAGGACGTGTAGTCAGACTAGTTGTAGCCAAACACATCACACTGGCTTTTACTGTATATTTCATGCGATTACTCTTGGCATATCGAGATCTAAGCAATCTACAATAGGATGAAAAGACTGGCATCCTTCACATTATTGGCGAACTCAGTTCATAGAAACAAGCAATTCAACCATTCTGTGGGTAAATCAAAAGTGCCACTAGAATATTTTTCACTATCCAATCATACACGCAAAAAGGGGCGACACCACCATAGGGGCTGGTATGGGCGGCCGCCTCAGGTGGCTGGAAAGTGTGCACCTAGTTTGACTCGTCCAGGTTGGCCCATGCTAGTTTTGTTCGTCCCAACGCACGAGCAGGCAATGTAAAAATGAAGAAAAATGTTTCAATTTGGATGGGCCAATAACATAAGTGCAAGGCAGGCCCTATAGCAGGCTCGCGGCCCAAACGAGCGCCTCCCATATCGATCGACACCAGGAAAAATCCCAATTCATTCGCTCCAGCCTCCAGTCGGGTTCGCTCCTAACCTAGCCGCCGCTGGACAGACCGACACAGCATTTCCTCGCGCCCTCGTTGGAGGGCGGTCACCGGGCTTCAAGCAAACGGAAGGACAAGAAGATGAAGATCCAACCCTGGGTGTAGCCTGCGTGGGAGGCAGCAGCGGCAGCATGGGCATGGCATCGAGCTTGCGCAAACGGACAGTCGCAGCTTGCAAGAGTAGCATGCGCAACGAGCAGGTACATCACATACCTAATTATATCTAATTCAACTCTTCAATTTTTGGCCAATAGTTAAACCTGACGGTGTTGTAAAACTGCTTGTATGTAGGGAATCTATGAGAAAATGAAACCAATTTCTACTTATTTTATAACTCCCCCAATCAATACTGAACTGACTGAATCTGATGTATCTAATCAAGTTTCTGGTGCAAACATACAAGCTCATGTTGTTCTTGAGCCTGAAGTGTCTAATGAACAGACTGCTAATGAAGGATTTGATGCAAACATTTTACATGCTCCTGGTGATGAACATATAGTGTCTAATGAGGGATCTAATGCAAGCATTTTGCAAGCTCATTGAAGGATTTAGTGTCTAATGATGATCTACTATGTTGAGAGAGACAGAGATTTGCAGGCATTGATGACAAGCAAATTATAGTGCATTTTCATATCTTGAGGAAACGTCGAGGCCATCTACCAGAAAGTCCCCGTATCATGACAACATAGCATAAATACTTTTCTAATCTGTTGTTTGAAACTATTGGCATACTTGTGTAGGATAGATATATTGATATGCAGTTTGCGCATTGGTTATACGTACAATTACACTTCGATATTTTCAGCCAGAGAACGAATAATTCAAGCAGGTACAGACCATGTTTGTACTCCTTGTACACCATGTTGCATTTTGTGTTTTTTAGTGCTTTCATCATTTAGTGTTTATAATCTGAATTACTTTGGATCATTAGCTGGTTTTCAAAGTGCATGTAGCTTCACATTTCTCAAGTTATGTTGATTTCCGGAGTGCAAGTGCCTTCATATTTTTTAAGTTAAATGTTCGCCCCTGGTAACTTGAATTCGTGGATCAGCCACTTCACACAAATCATACACGAATGCCAGTACGAATTAAATGAAATGCAGGGACTTACGCTAGCTCGTTGTACAGGCTCACTGCAGCTTTGCTTGCGCTTGGGATGTTCCATGTTACCACTTGCTTGGATGTGCAGGCCTTGTGCTCCTTGCATCCCCCTCTGCATTTTTGACATGGCAAATGGTTGATCAAATAAGAGGAATCGACCTTGATGTTGTACCGGAGGACAGACACTTACAAGGTTATACGGGTGTGCATGATGTGTACCAGATCCCGTAGCGCCGTCATGCTTCGCTAAAATATGGATTTGCTTGTTTCAGATGATATCTCCAGAAGAAATAAGAGTTAAGGCCAAAGTTGCATAGGCGTGTAAGCTAAGAGAGCAGTGAAAGGATATCCAAACATTGTCGGAACATTGCACAAGGGAGTGATGTGTGGATACCTAGTTCAGGCCGGCATTTGGGCATGCTCGCCTAGCTAGAGTGTGGGTCACTTCAAAGCCGTTGAGGGTGATGCGCCGGCGTTGGCTGGCCGTGCACGGATGCAGATCTTGAGTGGCAGTGGAGCGCTACGATGCGGTTGACGAGACCGTTGGTGAAGCCCCAACGGCCTTGGGGGACGGAGGTGCGACGATGTGCTCGGTGAAGTAGCCCTAGTGAGCTGGGAGACGGCGTCGGTGAAGCGCACCTGATGCGGTGGAACTCGGTGTCTGTGAGGCACGTCGGTTGCGGTGGCCGACGTTGTTAGTGGACCACCCGGTGCGGTGGACGAGGGCGTAGATGAGGTAGCTCCGGTGCGGTGGTGAAGCGCGACCGTCGTCTTCGTCATCGTCGTCCGGCACAGAGGTGGGGAACGACGGGGAAAGAGACGAGACGAGGGGCGATTCGAGGGTTGGCGGCGAATTAGGGATTTGAGCAATCTGGGCGCAGAAGGGGACGGTGGAGAAGAGAGATTTTGCAGGGCTGGAATTGGGGCCGCCAGATATTTCAATCCGAAATGTGGAAGCGCGAACTTATATTGTCGTCGTCCTTTTTTTGGGGGGGGAGGGGGGAGGTGGGTGGCTGGGTGCTACGCGTTCGTCCGACACACGTGACCACCCCGACAGGACTATGCTTCGGTGCCTTAAGGCACCTGCCTTTGTGTCCATGACCTATGGGCCCAACAAGTGGCTGGCCCACATGTTAGTGACCCAAAGGCAGTTTCCTTTAAGGCACCGAAGCAGCGTCCACCCCGACACGACCCTGGTTTGCCTGGTGCGCCTACATTTGTGAATGCAAACGAATCTTCTTTCATTAGCAAACGAATCTGTATGTATTACCATGCCCGTGTTTTCCTTGCAATAATTAGTCATTCGAAACGAGATACTCCATCCGTTCACTTTTGTAAGTCGTTTCAGACAACTTAAAATGAATTGCTTTGCACATTGTCTGAAATGTCTTCAAGGTCTTATAAAAGTGAACAGAGGGAGTACTATAAATTAATTAATGAGGAGTTATTTGAAAAAAATCGAAACGGTACCCACACTAACGTGGATTAGAGTGTGTGTCACATAATTAGTTATTTGAATTAGAGTGTGTGTCACGTAGTTAGTTATTTGAATTAGAGTGTGTGTCATGTAGCGATCTCCAATTCTAACGTGGATTTCGCATTTCACTGTATCCACGCTACTTTTTTAACACAAATTCATATGTATATGATGAACACCATGGTAGTGAGAAAACTTTTGGATGGATTCAAACATATGACCTACAAAATAGCACAACAAACTGAGTCAATGTCAACTTTTCGAAACTTAGTATGGCACGAATTCGAAATAATTACCCGTATGCCTGGTCCTCGGTTCAAATCTTACAATGTACACCGAATTGAAACATCGATATTAAGTCCCGTACTATGCACATTCAAATGTTGTTTTTCCCCCCCCCCCCCCCGCACAAACGCTACATACTTCCTGTATCGGTCAATCTTCCTCTCCTAACCACCTTAGGAAGCTATCGGTTTCCAACACACGTTCATTCTTTCTCTCCATGTTTCGATCTCTAAGTCTCTCAACTACACAACCCCTTTTTCCACTCTGTTACCAAATGTATTTACCTCACACACCCGCCATTGCACCCCATGCCGAGCTCTCTCTCTCTCTCTCTCTCTCCCCCCTCTCCCTCTCACCCTCTTGCGCTAAATACATGCATTGCCTATCTAGCGCCCCAACCTCTCGTGCATGTGCACGCACGCACGTTGTATATCTAGGTCACTCCCTCGAGACTGTCTCACTCTTTCTTCCGCACGGCAGGCCACACTCGCTCAATCTCTCTCTCTTTATCTGAATCTCGTTTAACCTCGTTTTCTTTCACACACAAATGATATATCTCCCTGTTCGGGCCTCGATCGACACACTCTATACTCTCTCATGCAGATTGTCTATCTAGGTCAGTCTAGCCAAGCCGCCACCACTCTTTCGACCTCATGGTGGGCCACGCTCACTCAATCTCTCTCTCTCTCTCTCTCTATATATATATATGTCTCGATTGACCTCGCTCTTTCTCGGACAAAAACGATATATCACCATGTTTGAGCCCAATTCGTCCTATTCACATTGTATACTCTCTCACGCACATCGTCTATCTAGGTCACTCTCTCCAACCCGTCTCACTCTTTCGATCACACGGCGACCCTATGTGATCGGTTGACCTTGCTTCCTCCCACGCACAAAATATATCTACACGTCTGTGACTGGATCATCTCTCAAGCTCTAGCTTACAGCCCTCACCCTTGCCAAAAAAGCTCAATCGAACAATATCTCTCCAGAGCATATATATTTGTTCAATGAATGTCGGACCACACTCACTTTGTCTCTCTATATATATGTCTCTCGATTGACCTCGCTTTCTCACACTGTATCTTCCACGCGTTGAAGCTACTACCTCTCCATCCCTCGCAAAGCCGGAGCTATTTACATTGCAAGGGGCACTCCAACCTTGGATTAATTTGTGTAGGCATTTATTCCGGTCGGTTTAGATTATATTTTCGTATCATTCGGCCCACAACTACTCCAATCACTGTAGCGGGTAATTAAGCTATGGGGAGCACCTAATATGAGCACTGGGGAGCCGTTGGATTGAAGATGCAGCGGCACACACGAGGCCTGAATATTTTATTTGCAAAAAAAACCTTTGGAGAGTTTGGAAATTGATCATAATTACAAAGACTACTCCCAAGCCATTGGATCTCACTTCCAACGGTGTAAAAACTCGTATAACCATAGTATCTAAGCTGTGGGGTGGATGTGATATTCTATGCCGCAGTCATTTTTGTTCGTAAACTTGCAAAAAACGTGTAACTCATGCCGTTACTTGTCTAACCGCGCAAAGTGTTTGTTCAAAAAAACCATCCTACACTGAATATCGGAACAACACACGGGGGTCCCACTTGTCATTAATCAAATTTGGACCTAAAACTAACAAATCTGAAAGACGAGATTCAAACTGGCAACCTAGACTACAAAGCGCAAGTCGATAGCCTGAAAAAACGAACGGTTGTTGGCTTTGTCCCATAACTTGATTTTATACAGTACTTGCGTTGAGTAGAGTAGAGGGAGTGCCTCGTCAACATGTGCATGACCGTTATCTCACTTATTGGTGGGTCCCAGGTCTGCGATCTCAATCTCTCTTCTCTCCATCGTCTAACCTTTGCACGGGCACACACGAAGAGCGGCGCTAGCTTGCCGTGGTGTTATTACAACTAAAAAAACTTGGAAAATAGAAGAATCGCCTAGAACAAGAGACGTTGTGGCTGGTCGAGACGGAGCTCTATCCTCCGTGCCATGTTTGCATGACGAAGCTGTGTGGCTAGTGGGCTGTTTTCAACCGACTGGCTGGGTCCCAAGGTCGAACCATAGGTACTACATCTGATACAGTATATTTTTACACGCACATTTTCCTCCGTGCCGAGACGTGGCACACCCTACCACGCGGTTTCGGGGTCCTCCCGGTTGGTGCACGCATATATTCTTCCTGACGTGGGACGCCCTACCATGCGTTTTCTGGGTTCTCCTCGGTCGTAGCACCAAAGCAAGTAAATGAGTCGTCAAATCACGAAAGACCACCTTTCCCGCCGAGTACATCAGTGAAGCACGGTGGCTAGCTAGTTGGGCTAGTTCGACCGATTAGCTAGGCCACCGCCACATTTGTTTTTTCACCCCTTTTTTTATCTACTTGCCGACAGGTAAATTTAAATATCCACCGTGGCGTTGCTCTCGTGTTTGGGTGCGGCAGGATTTTTATTTTTTTGATTGACGGGAGCAGGCGCGGCAGGATTTTTAATTTTTTGATTGACGGGAGTAGGTGCAACAGCAATTAGTCACGATGACTCCGCCTGTACCCACTGCTCCCTGATGTGAGAAGTCGTCGACTGGTGTTTTACCGTGGTGAAAACCAAAAGATTCCCCGCTCCCTCCGCCTTCCCGTAGATTGCATTGCCTTTCAGCCGTTTCTCCCCCTTTGCTTCCTCTCCCCATTGCTTCTACCTGGTGCCATGGTGGCGCAGCAGATCACGGAGTCCGAGGTGAGGCTCCTGACACAGGAGCTCCATGCCAAGGACGCGGAGCTCAGGGCCAAGGACGTGGAGCTCCGTGAGCTCAAGGAGGAGAGGAGTGCCTTGCTCCTCTATTATGTGCGGGAGTTCACGGAGCTTCAAAAGCGGCAAGTGTCCACCACAAAGATGCTCGAGGCATCGGCGACGTTGCTGCAGAAAGCGGGAGATACGATAGGCCGTCAGGGGAGCCGGCTGGAGTGCGAGCGGGCCGATCGTGATGAGGTCCAGGATCGCCTCAGCCACTTGGTGAACCAAGTTGCCACGCACGTGTTGCGGCTGCGTGATGCCTACCGTCGTGCCAAGCGCGACGATGCCGGCCGTCGGGCTAAACCCGTTCGACCACCCGGTCGACTTCAACGAGCTGCGGCTTCCTGACCTGGTCTCCTTCTTCACCTATATCTCCGAGGAGCTGAGCCATCTTCGCGCGATGGTGGGGGCTGAGCTGGACAAGGAGGGGTTGCGGGCTGCCATCGCCGTTGTCGGGCGAATCCTTTTAGGGCTCCGTCACCGGAATCCATTCGTGCCATTGGACGCTGTCTTTGACGAGCCGGTTCCCGTCGACCGGGAGCGGGCTCTGCGGGCGGTTGCACCCTGCATCACCAACGTCGTGCGCCTTGAGAAGCAGAGGGACTTCGGTGGTGTTTAGGCGCCCTCTGCATGGGCATGTCCATGTCTCGGCGCAACATGACCGCCGGATCAAACTCAGACGGTGCAGATCAGTCACTGTAGCACAAAGCGTGTGGGTTTGTTTGGTTGCATTCTCATCTCAATATAGTTGTTTCCTCTTCGTGATTTTTTGTCAACCTACTAGTGTGGACTCATGCACCCTTCATGCAGTCTGCCAAACACCCAAAAGTGGGCCGAGAAGGGAACTTTTGCTCCCATCCCGTGCACCCTTCATACACCCTGCCTAACACTATCCGTGCTTCATATGGTTCATGTTTCGCGGAGTACTGTAGCACCGTACTCTCCGTGCGCTGTGGACCTAGTTCTGTTAACATTGATCTCACCGTCCATTCTCGACCGGGCAGTCGGAAAAGCGGTACTATGTTACATATAGGAGTAGTTGACATGCGCACAACATCATTTGTTATCATCATATCTTACTACACTAGCAACAAGATTGTGTAGTACTGACGTATGAACCACTGCACATGCACTAAATTACTCCAGCATCGGGGACAGCCAGCATCGGGGTCCACCAGACATGCACTAAATTACTCCATAGTAGAGTGACGGTAGACTACCCCGATCGAAGCGCCGCAGTAATACCCAATGAGCCGTCAAATCACAAAACCCCCTCCTTTCCGGCAGTAAGTTGGACAGACGAAGCAACCATCATTTCACTCTTCTCTCTCAGCTTCCTCTCTACCCAACCCTCGCTTCTGCCTCATCTTGTTCCTCATTTCTTCAAGAAAACCCCGACCTGCTTCTGCCATTGTTCTTCTCTCCCAAAGAAGGAAAGGTGAGCGCATCAATGGTGTTGATTCTGGCCAAGGCCCGGTCTTGCAACCCTGAGACTGATCCTATAACTCCCTCTCTTTTCTTCTTTTGGGTTTGTGATTATGGTTTCTTTTCTTTTATTTCTATTTGACGGTTTCTTGATGGACGCTGGAGCACCGGCCGAAGTGATGTCTATGGCTCCGGCCAAAACTGTCGAGGCTCATGGTACGAAGAAGCGCAAGCACCCCGCCGAGACTACCGCAGACAAGCTCAAAGCCATCGCCCTGTCCAAGCCCCCCTCTCCGGGACCCCTCATTAAGCAAGTCCAGGTAATATCTCTTCTTGACAATCTTTTTCTCGATCTTGATCGTGTTTTTTCATCTAACACGCAGTACTAGTACTAGTAGTACAACTTTCTGGGTGATCTTGCATGTGATTTTTGTGTGCCAATGATGGTTCTAAATTCCTCTTTTGACCAAAACATGCGAGAGGTTGACACTGATTTCTTATAGATTACTTTCAACTACTCCCTCTGTCCCAAGTTTCTTGTCTTAGATTTGTCTAGATACGGATGTATCTAATACTAAAATGTGACTTGATACATCCGTATCTAGACAAATCTAAGACAAGAATTTTGGGACAGAGGGAGTACTTTATGAACATCAATGCTACCTTTTAAGAGGGTATATTTGCCTCAGTAACTTGTGTTATGGATATTGCATGTAATCCCTCTGCTCTCATGGCTTTGAAGACATGTTCTGGTGTCTTTGTTCACTCATTTCTGTGCGTGTATGTAGTCATATATGGAGTATAATATCAAAAATCATCTTATATTTCTGAACGGAGGTAGTAATAAAATATGGTTTCTGTTTGAATTAGAACCAGGTCCGTGGTGGAGATGAAGTTCTCAAAGTCATGCCATGTGAACTGGAAGACCTGATGATGAGTTCTACTGCTGAACTATCCAGGTGTTGTGTCCTTGTCGCCACGTGTCCTGAACTAGTGTTTTCCTGTAGCATTGTTGTCAGGCGTGTTCTCGAGGCTGTACTTGACCACAACAATTTCCTGGTTGTGCCTTCGATTATGAAGGGTGTGGTTCTTGTAAAGCTTCCCAACAAATCTGATGCGGCCTGTCTTCATCATCATGTTTATGAGTGGAAAGACCACTCTGTTAGGTTCTCCCAGGTTGAACAGATGGTGATGGTGCATGTAGACATCTCACACGAAGTCCATGGCCTAGTCAGTTATGCGGGGTTCATCCCGTAGGTCGGTGGAAAAAATAGTCTGCAGAGTTTAGTTAGTGCAACTTTGCTTGTCTGTAGTAAGTACTATTGTTCAGTACTTGATTTGTGTGTTGTGAACCCTGTATTGTTTATTAGTACTGCCGCTTTTGGTGTGTGGTCAGTCCTGAGAACGGTCTATGTTAATGTCTATCCACTCAATTCAGTCTGTATATTTTGAAGTATCTATATCATATTTTTTGTGAGGACGGTCTATCAATTATGGTTACACTCCAATATTTCTATGTATTGCAGGGTTTATCGCACCCACCAGGATTTCCAGCCCCATGGATGTTCGGTCCATACGATTTGTCACGACCTTTGGACTGTCCTGCTTGTGGGAGTAGGCGGGGCCCCTGCATGCCACGCGTAGTTGAACGATCAATCTTCTGTTTAGTACTTCAACATAGTGATTTCCTGGTAAGGATTCACTTGTGTCACATCAAGTAAATCTTATTGATTTACTGTCTAAATCTTATTGATTTAATGTCATGTTTTCTTTCTTTTCCTGCAATTTTACGATGCAGGTTTTGCCATGTGACATTCATCACAGAATAAACTGTTTGGTTTGCTCTACGATGGCTATTTTTGCAGGTTTCACTTCTTATGTCGTGTCAGTAATGAAGGCACTGTCCATCACTTATATTACTGGAAAAAATTGGATCGGTCTGTTGTCTGAGTACAAGCTGAATCCCTATGATGAACTGCAGTTTGGTTTAACAAAAACGCCACAATTAGTCCTTCTCGCGTCTAAAAGAAATGAAGAAAAAAACTGGATCACGGTCACGGATCCTAGTCAAGTTAGAAAGCTGATCATAGCAGACCAGACACAATCGCCGCTCTCTCGCACAGATCGAGCACCGACAGTTGCTCTAGCACTGACAGTGGCAACAGCTCAGTCTGATCCAGCTGAGGATTGGGCACCGACCGCGTCAGCGGATCAGTCTGATCTACCGGAGGATCGGGCATTGACACCGGCACCTGCTCCGACACCGGCACCAGCTCTACAAGGAGCACCATCTCTGGCAGCAGCAACGGCTTCGGCACCTGCACCAACACTTGCACTTGCATCTGCTCGGGCCCGTGCAGTTGCACCGGCAACAGACTGGGCTGCAGTTCACACTTCATATACCAAAGTCCTTACAAAAACCGACATGTCCACCTTCTTGGTAAGCATTGGCCGCCCAAGTGCTTCGTTATTTTTTCTTTCCATGTTGTTTCACATGATTCACTGTGTTGATCTAACTATTTGGGTATGTCTTCTTGTTTGCAAACAGAGAATTCCTAGAGCAACGAGGGAGTCGTTCAACAATCCGGGCGACCGCGGCCAAGTTTCTCTTACCATGCGCAGCCTTGGTGTGAATGAACCTGCTCAATATATCGTAATTACAAAGGATGGTCGCATGATGATTGATGCTAAAGGATGGTCAAGGTTCAAATCTAAATCATATCTTGCGGTAGGGGATGATGTCAAAATCGAACTTTCTCGGCAAGGAGAGCTGGTCCAAATCAACTTTGAAATTCTTCAGTTGCAGCACACAACTGCCTAACTGATCTATCCTCCGAGAGATTTTGATGTAATAATCTGGCATGGTGAAACAAGAGTCCTTTGTGTATAAGTAGTACGATAGTATTATTTATCACATGGTATATCGTTGATAGAATTGCAACTCTGATTGCTGGTTAGGAACTGTCGTTCGATTTCATTCCAACAACTGTCGTGCTTTATTCAAATTTGTGTATTCGCCTTGCGACAGCATCTAAAACCAGCGCCGTACCGATCGCTTGCAATATGAAAAGCGCTGAGGTAGAACACATGGGCCCCCAAACATGCAGGGTCGGTCTGCGGCCCAAAGTCCAGAACCTGGTTTCGAGAAGCACTAGCTCAGTGCAGAAGTGGCGTCCTCCTCCTGCTGTGGGTTGGGCGAAGATGAATGTTGATGCTGCGTTATCTCGCAGTGGTGAAAGGGAAGCCCTGATAGTTGTGAGCCGGAATCCTATAGGCTTCTTCCTTGGAGCATCGGCACTAGTGTGCGAAAGTGTTACTGATCCAGAGATCCTAGAGGCAATGGCATGTTGCGAGGGGCTATCTCTGGCTCTTGACTTAAACCTGCAACAAGTTCAGATTAGCACCGATTGTTCAACAACAGTCAAGCATATCAGAGAGGCATACTTGGGGCCCAGCAAAGTTATTATGGACGAGATCAAGCTGAAGAAGAATATGTTCCAAACCATGGAGATCATACATGAAAAACGCGAGTGTAATGTTGAAGCGTATGTGCTCGCAAAAGCTGCTACTTCTTTGCCCTGTGGACGCCATCTTTGGCTCACAGGAACCCCCGAAATTATTTGTATACCTATGACTGTTAATCTTCAATAAAGCAGCTTTTATCCCTCAAAAAAATCTGAGTATTATATTCTCAGCTGAACCCCCATAATGCCCGTGCGTTGCAGAGGGAGTATATTTCTCGGCGAGGTGAGCCTGTGATATAAAAGATTTTTATATTTATTTACAGAGGGAGTATCTCTCTGTCAAAAAATATATTTATGTGTAACTAGTTACTCCTGTCTTTCTACTTCCTTTCGCTGATATGTGGGGCAACCGACAACGGGGTCCACGTGCCATATGCACAAATTAGAGTGCACAACTTCACGGTAGACACACCCCGGTCATAGCACCGCAGTAATGCCCAATGAGCCGTCAAATCACAACCCCCCTTTCCAGCTTTAGCAGTAAGATGGACGGACAAAGCGGCAATATTTCACTGGGCCTAAATCCCCTTCTCCCTCGTCTGCTTGTTCAGAGAAAACCCCCTCTCGGCGATTGCATAGGGTTTTCTCATGGAGAACCAGGTACGAATTCTTCATCCCATCCCCGATAAACCCAAGTCCCTTGGTCGCAGGTAATCCTAGGATGGCAGCCGCCGCCGTTGATGCATTTTTCTTCCTACTGAATCTAGTGTGTTTCATTTGCAGTGCCCAAAGTGCGAGTACCCTACAGGTTTCTGCGCCCTCGGCGAGACGCCACACTTGTTCCTTCTCATCCTAACACAACATTTTGAAACGCGCACAGTATGTTCCTAGAATCCTCTTTTCTATCCGGGAGGGTGGGGTTTTTTTGAACATGCTGTGTTCTCATATTATTTTTCCTGCAGTGTATTATTTGCTCTGCCAGAACACATGTACTCAAGATGCTCGGCCTTGCCATAACTGAATACACTAGTTTAATGGTCACAGTGAAGACAAGCCATGGATATAAGTTCCGAGTTGGGTTCATGAACCAAGAAGATCGCTGCTTTTTTTATGGCCGAACTTGGATAAACTTTCTCAAGTGTTACGGACTGAAAGTTGGCGCACGAATGTTGATGGAAATAGCAGAACCTGGTCTCATCTTCACTGCGATCTTCCACCCCGACGTCGTTCCAATTGTTCATCCATGTTAGTTTTGTATCTGGTTCTTGCTTGTTGCCTCGATTACTTCTTAATCCACCTATTCTGTCTAACTAATCACAATTTAACTTTAGAAGTAGCAACGAATCTCTCACGAAGATGCTACTTCTAACTAATATTTTCTTATAATTGGTGGCACATGTAGGTTTTTTCAGAGTTAAGCAGTCTGCTCGTTTGTTACTCTGTAATAACTCGGCTGTTACTAATGGCACTGAAGTTGACTGGATCGACATCCACAAGTTCCTACACTTTATTGATCGTCTTGAGGTCCTTGTGGGGCGTTTCAATGGTGGAAGGCCACGTGGGATATGTGTGCCACTGCTGCACTCGTTGAACAGGTCCAACTGTGTCGAGAAACTTATGGTACGAGCTGTTTTCTGTTATATATGTTGTTCATAAACTATTGCTTATACACAGTTTTACAGCTGTGATCTTCTTGAAACAGGAACTGCCGAGTTCTATTGTTCCTATACAGATGCCTGACCATGGTCGGGTCAGACTTGCGCTTGGTCACAACATGATGTTTATGTCGACCTACTCAATTCCCCTTGGAGGTGAAAAGATACTTATTCATGGGTGGTCTCAAATAATGAAGGCCTGTCCATCTTGGAGAATAGGACAGAAGATTATGTTCATGCTTTTCCATGGCTCTAAAGCGAATATCCTATTTATTGACCATGTTGCGAGATGAAGCCGCTTTCTAAAGGTTGTGGATGCGCGGGGTGGCGCCTGGGCCTTGTCCCTGGGGCTTGCGGCCTCACCCTTGGTTAACTGTAGGCAAAGTAGCACTGCCGAGGCATGCTTTGTACGGTTGCACCTGTATAAGTACTCATAACCGCTTTTCAGCTTTGGTTGTTAAGTGCCCACTACTGGTTCAGTTAAGGTTGTTAAGTACCTGCTGCTTTTATAGTCTGTCGTGTTTCTTCAGTCCTGTCTTCCTCCAGCCACCAAAACCAAACCAACGCCGGCGGGGCCGCCTGCTTCCACCTCCCATGGCTGGCTGCGCCTCAGCGCACGCATCGCCGCCCCATCGTCTCCTAAATCATTAACGCCGACGTCCTCCATGCTCTTTGGTGCGCTCGCCGCGGCGCCGGCCTCTCGCATTGTCAACATGGTCAACAAACAACAGGAATCGGCAGAAGTACGTGGAGAGGATGACAGTAGGGGCCCACCACGTCAGCATATGGAAAAATAAAATGCTTCCTCCTAGTGTTTTTCTGACATCTGGGACCCACGACATTGTGAGCGTATATAGTCAATAGACAAGAGAACAGCACAAGATCGGCTGACACCTGACACCTGGGACACAGCACACCACAACGCCCCCTACTACTCCCACCGCTCGCCAGGGCATCCCTCTACTCACCCACACCCCTATTATTTTGCGGCGACAGCATCCTCACACCGCAGCCGAACCGGTGAACGCTTGTACTCCTCTCCGTGTGGGCATCCACTGCCGCGTCTTCCCCGGCTCCGTGTCGGCCCCTTCCTATGCCTCGCCGTCGTCCACCGCTGTGGTGCTCTCAGCGCAGCGTGGTCAATGTGGTCAACGACCGACTTCCATCGTAAGAGTACTGTACGTGGAGAGGCTGACAGCTGGGTCCACGGCAGCCGCAAGGAAGTGCCTCCTTATTACGCGGAAAATAATTATTCCTCCACCTAACAGCGGGGACCCTCCGGATGGGCCACCAGTATTTTGCGAAAAAATCTTTCCCCCCTAACTGTTGGGACCCACCGGACGGGCCACCATATTTCGTGAAAAAACGTCCCCCCTGCTGTCAGCTCAGACCCACCGGATGTGCCTCCTTATTACGCACAAAAAAATGAATACTCCCCCGGCTAGCTGGGACCCACCTTGGTGGGAGGCTGACTTGTGGGCCTACTAAGTTGATGGGGAAGAAGGGCTTGGTCAACTTAGTCAATATGAACGATTCTAGCTCCAGTGACCGTACGATGTCCATCCAATGGCCGTAGTGCTTCTTCAACCTGTGGTCTTCCTGCTCCAGCTGCCCAAAGCAACGTCGGTCATGCCGCATGCTCCTGCCTCCCGTGGCCGGCTGTGCTGCCATAGAGGCCTCACCGCCCCCTACTATTCCCCCAGCTGGCCAGGCCCTGCGGCGACGGCAGTCTCACGCGGCAGCCGAACCCGTGAACCCTCATACTCCTCTCCGCGCGGGCTTCCACTGCCGCGTCTTCCCCGGCTCGGCGTCGTCCCCTTCCTAGGCCTCGCCGTCGTCCACCGCCGTGGTGCTCTCGGCGCGGCGTGGTCAATGTGGTCAACGACCGACTTCCATCAGAGGAGTACTGTGCGTGGAGACGCTGACAGCTGGGTCCACGGCCACAGCAAGGAAGTGCCTCCTTATTACGCACAAAATAATTATTCCTCCACCTGACAGCGGGGAACCACCGGATGGGCCACCGTATTTCGCGAAAAAAACGTTTGCCCCTGACTGCTGGGACCCACCAGCTACATCTTCGCATGCAAGGAAGTGTCTGACAGTCGGGACCCACCTGGTCGAAGCGTACGTAGCGTTGTCATTCTGGTAGCGAACGTGTACGTACATATATACTGGTCGATGTAGAGGCGCGCACGTAGCATGTACACGTACGTACAGAGGCTAGGGGGCCAGAAAGAAAATACGGCCACGTATGTGTACATACGGGCGGGGTCTCGAATGCCTACTCGCGCATATGTACGGCCAAGGCTCGTGTACATGGCTGGGTCGGAACGTAGAAACAACGTCGTCGTCGTGTTCATGGGGAGGCAACGGAATGCGTCGTGCTCATGGGGAGGCAACAGAATGCATCGTGTTCATGGGGAGGTAGCAGAATGCGTCGTGTTCATCGGGAGGGCTTGGACGGAACAGGCGATGGAAACGAGGCCTGGCGTACCGCAGAACGGAGGAAACGGCCTTGTGTTCGACCGGCCACGTTTGAAATGGGATCCTGTTCATCGGGACGGGTCTGGCGTACCGCAAAACGGAGGAAACGTACCTCCTACGGTCGAAACGAGGGTCCTGTTGATTGGGAGGGGTGTGGCGTACCGCAAACGGACGAAACAGACTTGTGTTGGAGCGCTATGCTCGAAACGGGGGTCCTATTCATCGGGAGGGGTGTGGCGTACCGCAAAACGGGACTCCGCGGGATCCTGTTCATCTCCACCGACGCCCCCCTCCAGCCTCCATGAGCTATTGTTCATCCACCGTCGACCTCCTCCAGCCTCCACCTGCGACTGTTCATCCACGGGCTCCTGTTCATCCAGCCTCCACCGCGCGCTACTCCACCGGCTACTGTTCAACCAGCCCTCTCCACGGGCTCCTGTTCAACCACCCCTCCACGGGCTACTGTTCATCCTGCCCTCCACCGTCTACTGTTCATCCTGCCCTCCACGGGGTGGTCCTGTTCATCCAGCCCTCCACGGGGTCCTGTTCATCCAACCCCAACCGGCTCGAACGATCAGGGTGCTGTTCATCCAGAGGCAACACCACGGGGTCCTGTTCATCCACCCCCACCGGGAACTGTTCATCCACCCCCCCCCACAACACTCACTATTCATCTAGAGGCAGCATCGGTCGGCTTCAGTTAGCAGCAGTAGCGAAGGAATCACTCGATCGGGTTCAGTTGACAGCCATCGATCGATCGCTCGGGTTCAGTTAGAGCCCAACGCCTCGCTCGGGTTCAGTTAGAGCCAATGCCTCGCACACACGCTCGTACGTGTACGAGAGAAGCGCGCATCGCTCGGCCCGCGACCTCCCACCGTAACCGGGAACTCCCCGAAATTTTCCTCCCCCTCGCTTCTACCATGGTTTTTTCCATCATGGACGGCCCAAAGAATGTCACGCAGCTGCATCTCCGGCCCGCCCAGGACGAAAAGCCCATTTTCTGTCATGATTTTTTGTCATAGAAGTAGGAGCCCACCACATCTATGATGATACCGGGTTTTGTCACAATTATCGTCATAGAAGTGTCATATGTATGACAATTTTTTTTCGTTCGGCCCAAAATGTCACGGATGTGCCTTTTTTTGGTAGTGCAAGTTCTCCTGTTGCGGCCTCTGCTTCCTCTACCCCGTGCGCTGCCCAAGTCTCCCCTGCTTCGCCAAGCCATCGTCTCCGGTCAAATCCTCTTCCTCGCGTCGAATCTCGCCGTCCCTCCATGTTCCTGGAGCCACGGCGCCCGCTCGTGCTCAAGTTCACCGGCGTGAGCGTCCCACGTTGCCGTTGCGGTCCCGGGTGCCGAGACCCTATTCTTCTGCACTCTGCAGCGAGCGTGCCCATGCGCGTTGACCCTCTCCTAGTCGAGCTGGGCTGCCAGATCCATCGGTCCAGCACCCCCTGCCTTTGCCAGGCCCAATGTGAGGAAGCCCATCTTCCGGTTGCCCCTGCGCATTGTTGGGCTAGTCAGATTTGGCTCGTGTTGTTTTTTTCCTGACCTACGATTTTGCTAATTGTTCCTGAGGCAGCAAATTTGCAGTATAGCCCCTAAACATCATGCATTTCATAACTAAATAACCATGCATCGGATTAAAATGATCTATATATGTAAAATGCTTAGAATTTTGTGTAGGTTCATATTATGCAACTTTCATCCATGTTTAAAATGTTAAACTTGCTGTTTGCATTAATTTGCTTAAATGCCATGCTAAAATGATTTCTTTCATAACTAAATAACCGTAGCTCCAATCTTAACAAACTTTATATGTAAATGGGGTAGAAAAATGCCTAGTTTAACATGGTGTACTTGCTTTGCATGTTAAACAACTCTAAAATATGGTTTAGGGCAGAACAATACCAAACCTAATATATGCATATGAGGATTTTCCGGAATTGTTGTTTGTTATTTCCGGCCTCATTTAAACTTGCCTAGATAGGTAGTTTTCATATGCTTCCTCTCTTGCCATGTTTAACAACATTTAATATTTTTGGGTACATAATCGAGATCGAACTAAATAACTTGAATGTGGTGTTTCGTCAATATGCAACTCGTTGCATATTGAGCTCCACTTAACTTGTAGTTTTGCTTGTGCACTTTGCCATGCCATGCCTCATTAAACCAGACATGCATCATACTTGGTTGTGCATCATGCCATGTTCATGTGATGGTTGTTTACAATGTTGTTTGCTTCTTTCCGGGTTGCTTCTCTCGTTAGCTTCAGTTTCGTTCTGGAGTTGTGAGGATCCGTTCGACTACGTCCGTTTGTCTTCTTCATGGACTCGTTCTTCTTCCTTGCGGGATCTCAGGCAAGATGACCGTAACCTCGAAATCACTTCTATTTTTGCTTGCTAGTTGTTCGCTCTTTTGCTAAGCCGTGCTACCTACCACTTGCTATATCCTGCCTCCCATATTGCCATGTCAAGCCTCTAACCCACCTTCCTAGCAAACCGTTGTTTGGTTATGTTACCGCTTTTGCTCAGCCCCTCTTATAGCGTTGCTAGTTGCAGATGAAGATGAAGTTTGTTCCATGTTGGAACATGGATACGTTGGGATATCACAATATCTATTATTTAATTTAATGCATCTATATACTTGGTAAAGGGTGGAAGGCTCGTCCTTATGCCTGGTGTTTTGTTCCACTCTTGCCGCCCTAGTTTCCGTCATACCGGTGTTATGTTCCTTGATTTTGCATTTCTAACGCGGTTGGGTGTTATCGGAACCCCTTGACAGACTGCTTTGAATAAAACTCCTCTAGAAAGGCCCAACCTTGGTGAGGTAGTCCTGGATTAGGGGGTATCTGGATAGCCGGACTATTTCCTTTGGTCGGACTGTTGGACTATGAAGATACAAGATTGAAGACTTCATCCCGTGTCCGGATGGGACTCTACTTGGCGTGGAAGGCAAGCTAGGAAATACGGATATGTATATCTCCTCCTTTGTAACCGACCTTGTGTAACCCTAGCCCCCTCCGGTGTCTATATAAACTGGAGGGTTTTAGTCCGTAGGATAAGATACAATCAGACCATAGGCTAGCTTCTAGCGTTTAGCCTCTCCGATCTCGTGGTAGATCAACTCTTGTACTACTCATATTATCAAGAATAATCAAGCAGGACGTAGGGTTTTACCTCCATCAAGAGGGCCCGAACCTGGGTAAAACATCATGTCCCCTGCCTCCTGTTACCATCCGCCTTAGACGCACAGTTCGGGACCCCCTACCCGAGATCCGCCGGTTTTGACACGGACATTGATGCTTTCATTGAGAGTTCCATTGTGCCATCGCCATAAGGAAGGATGCCTCGTCTCGTTGTTAAAAACAACATTACCGCCGGGGGAGCCCTGGCTGTCGGCCAAACTCTCCGGCTTGGCAGTTTCATCATGACCGCCTGTTCGGCCGCTGCACCAACAATGACCTCTTGGGTCATCAAAAACAGCCTCCACGTCGGCTCGGAATTCGCTGAGCAGATGGATCCAATGGAGCTCTCT
The DNA here is from genome assembly GCF_003073215.2 of Triticum urartu. Lineage (NCBI taxonomy): Eukaryota > Viridiplantae > Streptophyta > Magnoliopsida > Poales > Poaceae > Triticum > Triticum urartu. The sequence continues at coordinate 256,271,901 of NC_053022.1, read as the reverse complement.
TCCCTAAACAAGCTCTTGGATCGTATCGCAGCCTTGGGAGTTGCTACAGACTATGATCGGATTGGGCTTAAACATGAACAAAGGGAGATTAATTCTCCACCAGTCACCCATCATATTGCGGTGGTGGAGGAACAATGCGGCGATTCTTCCTCTATCTTGAGGACTAACTATGTCCGGATTCCTGAGCTCTCCGAGCGGGATACCCATTTACGCGAGGACATCACCCAAGCCCTGAACTTAGAGTCAGGCAGCGGGCCAGACTTATCGGGCAACACTCCGGAATCCGAGCTTCCAAGATTGGAAACTCCTCGGCCCCTGGGTCTTAGATCGGGTAGGGGTTCGGACTCAAATCCACACACCCACCTAGACATAAATGATCTTTCCCACATCAGGCAAGAGCCCCATGAAATAGTACATCATTATTGGGCCAGATTCCTCCTTGTGATGAACAAGGTTAAGGACTGTCGCGAGGAAGACGCAGTCTCATTTTTCTGCAATAATTGCACAGACAAGGGAATCCTTAACGCCTTGAGTCACCGTGACATATCACGCTTTGCTGACTTGGCGTCCATAGTACAAAAGTACTGTGCGATGGAAAGCGCCTGGAAAACCGAAATGAAATTTTGGGATTATCCGGCTCGGAATATACACCAGTCCGAAATGAAAGGGTGCACTATCATAATACACCCGAGTTAGTTACAAAGAAACAAAAACCCTCTACAGGGCATAGAACCATATTGGAGGGATGGCTTAACGGACCCTGCAAAATTCATAGTACAGCGGATACCATACCAACACATAGCCTTAGAGCATGTTGGATACTCCGGCAAGTCGCCAAAAGTGGTGAGGATCTTCTCATCCCAAATGCCACAGAGCACCATCCCGTGGATAACAATACGGTATTAACAGTCTTTGAAACCTTCGCATCAAATATAGGCGCAAGCGAACACTCTGCAGCCTCGCCGAAATCTGCCACGTGGCAGCAATGAATCCATGGAGTGACACGGCTATTACCTTCAATGCCAGTGACGAACCTAAATTCCGAACAACCCGAGCACCAGCTGCACTGGTCCTCAGTCCAATTGTGGACGGCTTTTGACTCACCAAAGTACTCATGGATGGCGGCAGTGAATTAAACCTCATCTATGAGGAAACTCTTCAAAAAATGGAAATAGACTGGAACCGCATTGAGCAAAGCAGCACAACCTTCAGAGGAATCATCCCAAGTCGGGAAGCACGCTGTGCTGGGAAAATCACACTAGATGTGGTATTCGACACGCCGGAACTGTAGGTCCGAAGAAATTACATTCCAAGTGGCCCCGTTCAGTAGTGGATACCACACCCTTTTAGGATGGGAGGCATTCACGATCTTCCAAGCCATACCCCATTATGGGTACATGAAGCTCAAAATGCTCGGGCCCAACGGAATCATCACTCTTGCTAGTGATCCGGACACAGCACTCCGCGTCGAAAACAAAACAGCCGCATTGGCCCTCGAGGCATTATCCGAAGCCCTTTCGACCGTGGAATTAACTGTGCTACGCTCCACAGTGGACAAGGACGACGTGATACTTGACAAGAGATCCAAGTCCACCTCTTTTAAACCAACGGATGAAATAGTCAAATTCCAAGTCCACCCAACGGACCTACAAAAACAGCCTCCATTGGGGCATAGTTAAACCCCGCCGTGGACGCCGCACTACGAGAGTTCCTGCGCGAGAATTGGGACATATTCGCCTCGCACCGCTCAGACATGCTAGGAATCCCATGTAGGCTGGCCGAGCACAGCCTCAATATCCTAAAGGGATTCAAGCCGGTCAAGCAGGCTCTTCGGCGTTTCTCTGAACCTAAGAGACAGGCTATGGGAGAGGAACTAGCCAAGTTATTGGAGGCCGGATTCATTAGAGAAATAAAACACCCAGACAGGCTAGCAAACTTGGTGATGGTACGAAAGAAGGACAAATCCTAGCGCCTATTTGTCGATTTCAAGGAACTCAACAAGGCTTGATCAAAGGATCCTTTCGCCCTCCCCCGCATTGATCAAATTATCGATGCCACCGTAGGACACGAGTCATTGTGTTTCCTCGACGCATACTCCGGCTACCACCAAATCAAGATGGCGGAGTCCGACCAAGCCGCAACGACATTTATCACACCATACGGCCCCTTCTGTTTCAACACAATGCCTTTTGGGCTCAAAAACGCCGGCGCAACATATCAGCGCATGATTCAGACATGTCTGGAGAAACAGATCGGTAAAACAGTTGAGGCATACATAGATGATGTGGTTGTCAAAACCAAACATGTCGACTCTCTAATAGACAACTTGAGGCTCACATTCGACAACCTCTGAACATACGACATCAAGCTCAATCCGAAAAAATGCGTTTTTGGCGTACCAGCCAGAAAGCTCCTGGGTTTCATTGTCTCTAGTTGAGGAATTGAAGCTAATCCGGCTAAAATCCGAGCTTTGTCGTAGTTGGCTACCCCAACAGACCTCAAACAAATCCAGAAATTAACTGGATGTGTGGCGGCTCTAAGCCGCTTTAACTCCCACTTAGGAGAAAAGGCATTACCCCTTTATCGCCTCCTTCGGCGCACCGAACACTTCGAGTGGACGGACGCTGCCACAGCCGGATTGGAAGAAATAAAAGCCATACTGGCAACCAACCCAATCCTGGCCGCGCCAAACATTGGCGAACCAATGCTGTTATACATTGCGGCAACTCATCAGGTTGTAAGCGCAGTGCTCGTCATCGAACGAGAAGCGGACGGACATAAATTCCCTCTTCAAAAGCTGGTATATTATGTATCCACTGTCCTCACTCCATGCAAATCACGGTACCCACGTTATCAAAAGATAGCCTATGCAGTATTCATGGCATCCCGGAAGCTGCGACACTACTTTCAAGAGTGTTCGATTACAGTAGCCTCGGAAGTGCCACTTAATGATATTATAAACAACCGCGACGCCACGGGTCGGATTGCCAAATGGGCCATTGAGCTCCTCCCGTTCGACATAACATACAAACCACGGCGAGCCATTAAATCGCAAGTATTGGCCGACTTTGTCGCCGAATGGACGGAAGCCGAACTCCCTAAAGAGTACGGTGCATACTCCAATTAGATGATGCACTTCGACGTCTCCAAAATGCTGGCTGGTCTGGGGGCTGGCGTCATCCTAACATCCCCAACCGGAGATACAGTTCAATACATACTGCAGATACTGTATACAGACTCCAACAACACAGCCGAATACGAAGCCCTGCTACATGGTTTTCAGATGGCAGTTTCCATGGGCATTCAACGCCTGGAGGTGCGTGGGGATTCGAACCTCGCAATATCCCAAATAAATGGAGACTTTGATGCCAAGTATCCGAAGATGGCGGCCTATCGAAATGCCGTCCTAAAGATGTCAGCTCGGTTCGAGGGGCTTGAATTTCAACATGTGGCTCGACAAAACAATCAGGCGGCGGATATCCTCGCCCGCATCGGCGCAAAACGCGATGCGGTCCCCCCCCCCAAAATCTTTTTGGAGAGGTTGTTTAAGCCATCCGTGGTATGGGAAGGGGACACCGGTAACAATAGTCCGGACCCGGCCAAAATGCCCGATACCGAACACTCTGACATAATTGGAGGCTCTGCACCGAAATAACACCTTCAGCCCACGTCATAATGGCCATCATTGCCCCGTGGATAGAACCATTCTTGGCCTACCTAACTAGGCAGGAACTTCCCGAGGACCAAAATGAGGCACGCTGCATAGTGCGGCGATCTAAAGCCTACAGGGTCCACGAGGGAGAGCTGTATAAAAAAGCACTACCAGAGTCCTTCAAAGGTGCATCTCTGAAGAGGAAGGGCGGAAGCTTTTGGCAGAAATTCACGCCGGACTCGGTGGCCACCACGCCGCAGCTCGGGCCCTTGTAAGCAAGGCCTTCCGTACATGTTTTTATTGGCCGACGGCCCGGGAAGACGCACAGGACTTGGTCCAACGCTGCGTCGGTTGCCAGCTTTTTGCAAACCAAAGCCACATGCCACCCACCGCCCTACAAACAATCCCCATTACCTGGCCCTCGCGGTCTGGGGGCTTGACATGGTTGGACCCCTTAAAGGGGGAACCCATAAGCAAAAATACTTGCTGGTCATGGTGGATAAATTCACCAAATGGATAGAAGCCAAACCTGTTAAAACAGCCGAATCCGGACCGTTGATAGACTTCATATCCGGGGTTGTACACCATTATGGCGTCCCCCACAGCATCATCACTGACAACGACACGAACTTCACGGCCGACGAGGTAAAACTCTGGTGCAGCAACATGGGCATCAAGCTCGATTATGCTTCCGTCTATCACCCACAAACCAACGGCCAAGTTGAGCGAGAAAATGGTCTTATCATGAGCGGCATTAAACCCAGATTAGTGCGGTCCTTAAAGGAGTCTAACACACACTGGGTAGAGGAGCTCGACTCCGTACTCTGGGGGCTGCGGACCATGCCGAATCGTACTACCGGATATACGCCCTTCTTTATGGTGTACGGCGCAGAGGCAGTTCTGCCCTGCGACATAATTCATGACTCCCCTCGAGTGCGCATGTACGAAGAAAGAGAAGCCGAGCTCGATCGGCAGGACAGTCTGGACACCCTGGAGGAGGAGCGCAACGTGGCAAAAGCCCGTTCCGCATTCTATCAGCAACAGGCTCGCAGATACCAAAGCAGAGAAGTATGGGCCAAAACTTATAACGTTGGCGAGTTAGTTCTACGCCTGCCGGAGAAGAAAAAGACCAAGCTTGAGCCCAAATGGGAAGGTCCCTTCATTATTGACCAAGTTCTGACTGGTGGAGCGTACCGTCTATGGGATGCATCGAATAACCGACTTGAGCCAAACCCAGGAACGCAACCAGGCTCCGAAGATTCTACGCCTAGCGTCGGACTCTATGTTTGTCTCCTTCCTCTGTTCATTTTTTGCATATACATTATCTGTCTTTTTTCTCTTTCTTTCTTTTATTCTTTCTCAAGGCCTTCAAGGGCCAACTCATGCCTCGCTTGCACACTATAGACGCGCTAACCATGCTCATTATACCTGGGGGCTTCTTACACAGAAGCTTAATTATATTTCTGGGCTTTATGCCCCGCACATGTGTTATTCTTCCGCATGTACCTTTTCTTTGCCATTATATGCATCGATATGACTTAAGTTTTGGCCAAGCTGGGTTGCCTGGCTCTTGTATTTATGCCCTTCGTCCCTGTTAATTCAGCTAGGGCATAAGGGGAGCACCTCTGCGATTGTTACTGCCAGGTCAGCCGGATGTGTACCTCAGACTGGGTGAAGCCGAAAGCTAGCGTTCTTAAGGGAATATTCGGTCGGCGAACAAAAGATTATTTTTATTTATTTTCCATATATGCCCCCAGATGTTTTTGCCTGCGGCTCCGCTCGCAGTCCGGACATGCACTTTAGGGCATGTGTACCCAGGGAAAGGAACCCCTAACGGAACTATTCTCCCTAGAAGATGTTTCTTACTACCCATGTAATATAACATAACTAGTTGGGTACTTGTCTGTTCAAGCACTAATGACCCCTACGCCTGGTTTTCACGCATACCCCGGTTCTTATATAACTGAGCGTGTATTCGGACACACTCCGGACTATCGGGTCCCGAGGTTGAAGCGAAAAGGTCCGCCACATGATTTACAATCTGGCTAGAAGGCATTATACATGTCATTTTAATTACATAGTCATGTAGACTGACTAAATTCCTCTTCTATACCATCCAATAGACGGTCTAGCCTACAATCCTGTTCGGAATACTTTGTGGCTAATTCTACTTTCCCATAGACTAAGCTAACGGTGATCTCTTTCCCATCGGGCCCCACAGGTCCGACCTCGGCCATGTGGTTTGGGTTAGCCTTGGTATACCGCGTCTTCACCATGGCCTAGGCTTCCCTGGCACCTTGACGGCAGGCCGATATCTTCCACAATCGGAAGCGCCGCCGTTCTCCCTTGAGCTTCTCCGCAAGCTCTCCAATGCCTTATGGCAGGGAGACTAATGGCCACAAGGCCTGGGCAATACCTTGCATCACCTGCCGAACTTGTTCGTGCAGTTGTGAGAGCTCGGATAGAAGATCACCCACAGACCCGGGCATCTCCTCCGCGGGATGACCCGTCAGCATACCTGCAGACATAACCCTATTAGCCGGCTTCTCTGCCGTCCCCTTTTTGAGGGTTCATTCAAGCACTTACTGAAAATGCCACGTCGAAGCCGCTTATTCTCCTTCTCGGAGTCCACAAGCTGGGCTCGAACATCTTTTAATTCCATGCTCAGCTTGGTATTGGCGTCTTGGAGATTGTTTTTCTCCCGCCCGACCTCAGTCAGCACGTGTTTGCCAGCCTTTAGCTGTCGTACGGCATGCTGGTCCTCCGGATTCTCTCCGGATTCATCTGCATATCTATTGTTAGATCTGCAGCCACGCCGCACACTATATGGTACCTATTCTTTGAAACAAATGTTACCATCTGGGGACTTTTTAGGTTCCTTCAATGCGGCAACGGTGACCCAAAGTTGGGTCTTGCATTCCTCCAGCACCTATGACAGTCGAGTATTCTTCTCTGTAAGAACCTGCACAATAGAGGATCCTTAAATCAGTTCTGCTAACTGTTTCAAGTCTCAGGGGCTACTGATACATATAATCGTCATATTTGCTTACCCATACATCCCTTACATACTGGTCCGTGGCTCTGGCTAGACCATTTTGAGCAGCACGGAGGTACGTGTCTCCAGAATTGAAGGCATCAAATGCCTCTGGGGAGAAACAAGCGTCACGGAGTACGGCTCAGCGACGCCTATGATTCATGGCGCTCTCCACCTCTGAATTTGTAGCGGATAGTCTATCCGCATCTTCTGTAGGGGGAGTATCCGGCGTCCGCCCCATGTCGGCTTTCGCCTCTATGTCCGGTCCTGGAGCCCGACTGGTGGAAGCATGATCGGCAGCCTCACCGGACATATTCCGGTGAGCGTTTTTTCTGTTAAAGAAACATGGACGTCATTACATTTTGAGAGAGACTACAACCACAGAGTGGGGTTTTTGTCATACCTCTGCGTCGGCGTCTCTGTCCTGACCGCCTTCCTTTTTGGCCTACCCGGCCTCGGTGCCTCTTGTTGGCAAGTCGCTGTGGGTTCGGCATGGCGTCCCGAAGGCCTTCCCTGTAAAACACCATATGTATATGGTAGGTGAAGTGTCTAAAAGGGGATCCTAATTTTTGGAGTTGGGATTTTTTGGTTTTTCTTACGTGCGACGCAGGAAGCAGTCCGGGATAGTCGGCCGTAATGGCCACCATGGCATCATTACAGCCTCAATTGATAGAACTGCCAGTCTATCAGCTCCACGAATATGTCCGGATCTTCTTCGAGTCCGGGACAGAGGGCCCGGTCAGGGTCCTCTGGTTGTGGGGATGGGTCGTTGACCTCCCTTATGGCTTTTCACAGTTCTTGCCGTAAAATGGCAAGGTGAGTACCTACGACAAAGAATGTGGGAAGAATGGGAGTAAGGAGATATAACTCACCCAGCTTGGAGGGTTGTACATGGAGAATCCATCCCGTGGCTTGATGTGGATGAACTCCTCTTCCTCACCCTTGAACAGCTTGGACAAGATTTTTGCTAAAGCATCAGCATTGTCCGGACCCTTACGCCCGCAACGGGTGGCATCATCTTTCCCGTTAAAATACCACAGGGGGTGCCCTCGATATTGAAGTGGCTGCACTCCCCGCATTATGCATATTGACATAACCTCGATTACTGTCAATCCTGATTGAGCCAGCGCTTTAATCCGGTTCATCAGGTAAAGGACTTCTCTGTTGTCTTCCTCCTGGGGGCTCCGTGGGCGCCAGCTTCGGCGTTTCTTCAGAGGAGCATTGTTGAACTCAGGAAGACCCCGCCGAACAGGGTCCGGAAGGGGGACCTCCTCCATATAAAACCATTCCCGAAGGCCAGTCTCCTCGGACGTCTTCTTCGGAGTACCGGACAGGTATCCGGTTTCGGCGATGCGCCATATTTCGGCTCCGCCCACTTGATAAAGTGACCCCTTCTGTGTGCGGGGGACGAGGCAAAATAACCTTTTCCACAGCTCGAAATGAGCCTCGCAGCCCAGGAATAACTCGCAGAGGGCAACATAGCCGGCGATGTGTAATATGGAAGTAGGGGTGAAATTATGCAGTTGGAGGCCGTAAAACTCCAGGAGCCCGCGGAGGAATGGATGAATTGGAAATCTGAGTCCCCTTAATAAATAAGGAACAAGGCATACTCGCTCCCCCGTAGAGGGGCTGGGGAAGCTCTCCGCTTGCTCCCTGCCATTGTAGGTGGTGAGCCCGGCTCGGACAGGAACCATATACGCTGGAGGGAGAAATCCCTTAGTCTGCAGTTCGATTAGTCGACTGTGTGGGACTGAACACCTCTCCCAATCACCGGGCTTTGGGCTACGAGGGCGGGAGGAGGAGCTGCGGAGGTCGGCCATGTTGGAGTGGATTTCTCCAAAGCACGCTCCGATGGATTCTCGCTGGGGGAGGATGATATAGATTGGATCTAAGAATCCCCATCCCTTTAATTGACAATTTATTTATCTGGATAGGGGGCAAATGTAAAAATGCCCTGGCGCCTCGTATTCATGCGACGCGTGGGAGATAGCCCTTATTGGCCGCAGAAGCCAAGAGGTCCAACATTTATGGGGCCGGACACTGCTTAAACAAACATTCGAAATTTGGAGAAGAATCCACCTTGCAATGCCGAAGACAACACTGCGCGCCGGACTCATCGTCATTGAAGCATGGTTCCGGGGCTACTGAGGGAGTCCTGGATTAGGGGGTATCCGGACAGCTGGACTATATCCTTTGGCCGGACTGTTGGACTATGAAGATACAAGATTGAAGACTTCGTCCCGTGTCCGGATGGGACTCTACTTGGCGTGGAAGGCAAGCTAGGCAATACAGATATGTATATCTCCTCCTTTGTAACCGACCTTGTGTAACCCTAGCCCCCTCCGGTGTCTATATAAACCAGAGGGTTTTAGTCCATAGGACAAGATACAATCAGACCATAGGCTAGCTTCTAGGGTTTAGCCTCTCCGATCTCGTGGTAGATCAACTCTTGTACTACACATATTATCAAGAATAATCAAGAAGGACGTAGGGTTTTACCTCCATCAAGAGGGCCCGAACCTGGGTAAAACATCGTGTCCCCTGCCTCATGTTACCATCCGCCTTAGACGCACAGTTCGGGACCCCCTACCCGAGATCCGCTGGTTTTGACACCGACACTTGGTTTTACATTTGCCTGAAAACCTATTACCCTTCCCTTGGGTCGGCCAACCCGAGGGTCATCTTTATTTAACCCCCCCGGGCCAGTGCTTCTCTAAGTGTTGGTCCGAACCGAGCCGCCTGCGAGGCCACCTTGGGGAAACTCGAGGGCTGGTTTTACTCGTAGCCTGTCTCATCCGGTGTTGCCCTGAGAACGAGATACATGCGACTCCTAACGGGATTGTCGGCACATCGGGTGGCTTTGCTGGTCTTGTTTTACCATTGTCGAAATGTCTTGTAACCGGGATTCCGAGATTGATCGGGTCTTCTCGGGAGAAGGAATATCCTTCGTTGACCGTGAGAGCTTGTGATGGGCTAAGTTGGGACACCCCTGCAGGGTTTGAACTTTCCAAAGCCGTGCCCGCGGTTATGTGGCAGATGGGAATTTGTTAATGTCCGGTTGTAGAGAACTTGACACTTGACTTAATTTAAAATGCATCAACCGTGTGTGTAGCCATGATGGTCTCTTTCCGGCGGAGTCCGGGAAGTGAACACGGTTCTTGTGTTATGCTTGAACGTAAGTAGTTTTAGGATCACTTCTTGATCACTTCAAGCTTCTTGACCGTTGCGTTGCTTCTCTTCTCGCTCTTATTTGTGTAAGTTAGCCACCATATATGCTTAGTGCTTGCTGCAGCTCCACCTCATTACCCTATCCTACAAATAAGCTTAAATAGTCTTGATCTCGCGGGTGTGAGATTGCTGAGTCCTCGTGCCTCACAGATACTTCCAAACAGATGCAGGTGCCGATGATACCAGTGCAGATGACGCAACCGAGCTCAAGGGGGAGCTCGCTGAAGATCTTGATCGTTGTGTTGTTTTGTTTCCTGTTGATCAGTATTGGAGCCCGGTTGGGACGATCGGGGATCTAGCATTTGGGGTTTTTCTTGTTTTATTTTTGGTTCCATAGTCGGACCTTGATTGTAATCTGGATGATGTGTGTTTAACTTGTATTTGTATGAAGTGGCGATTGTAAGCCAACACTTTACCCCTTTCTTATTCAGTACATGGGATTGTATGAAGATTACCCCTCTTGCGACAAACCTACCATGCGGCTATGCCTCTAAGTCGTGCCCGACACGTGGGAGATATAGATGCATTGTGGGTGTTACACGTCATCCACTTGAGGGAAACTTGCTACTGTCCTACAAAACTTTGTGCTTGGAGGCCCAACATGAGTCTACAAGAATAAAGTTGTATAGTAGACATCACACTTTCATTGTCACAGTAGTGGGGCACATGCTTCATGTGGATGCCATAATCCTTGAGGGGTTGCTTCATCTAGAGAAGCTGAGCGCAGCAAGATCCAACAGCAATGTATTCAGATTCAACAATGGAGAGTGATACACAGTTCTGCTTCTTTGAATACCAACAAACAAGAAATCGCCCGAGAAAGTGACATGTGCCTGATGTGGACTTGCGATCAACCTTGTCATCAGCATAATCAACATCTGAGAATCCATCCAGATCGAACTTTGAGTCCTTTGGATACCATAATCCTAGCGTTGGGGTGTGAGCCAAATATCGAAGTACTCGCTTCACTGTGAGGTGATGCGAGTCCTTTGGTGCCGCTTGGAATTGGGGCAAACATGCAAACGCTAAGCATTATATATGGCCTAGATGCACATAAGTACAATAAAGAACCAATCATGGAGCGGTATACCTTTTGATCGAACTCTTTACCGTTGTCGTCAGGGCCCAATTGGCCTTCGGTTGGCATTGGCGCCGTGTACCCTTTGCAGTCTTGCATTCCAAACTTCTTCAGACAATCTTTGAGGTATTTCTCTTGTGATATGAAGATGCAATTTCTCTGTTGACGAATTTGAAGATCAAGGAAGAATTCCAGCTCTCCCATCATGGACATCTGATATTTCTCTTGCATCATATGCCCAAACTCATCACTGTATCTCTTATCAGTGCAGCCGAAGATAATGTGATCCACATAGATTTGGCAGACAAACAGTTCTCCATC